>NC_086383.1:13835476-13860351 GCF_036588685.1 Mytilus trossulus | reverse complement strand
ACACATTTATTGATCATTTTCTGATATTGTACATTTTTCAGCACCTGTTTGTAACACAGATTAGTATTTCAATCTCGGAGCGGACATTTTATTGTAGGTTTTTACTGAGATTTACAGACCTAGCAAGCGATTTTTACGGCATTGCCATTTCTTTTCTCTAGGAAAAGCTTTGAGAGATATCTGCACCAAGTTTTTTTATAAACTTTCAGTACATGTATGCCCTGCTGACTGCAAATTTTGAGGTCGATTGTACTTGTAGTTTCAGAGAACATGTGGATTTTTTTTTCAGAAGTGACGCAAGAACAATATTGAATTTCGATTTTTCATGAAACATGATTTATTGATCATGATCATGATTGATTGATTGATTGATTGATTGATTGATTGATTGATTGATTGGTTGATTAGTTGGTTGGTTGGTTAAACACGTTGCTTAAACATGTTACTTAAACACGTTGGATAGGCTCAAAATTGGATCCCGTATTTAACGCATGAAACGGAAACATGCATTGATTGATTGATTGGTTGGTTGGTTGGTTGGTTGGTTGGTTAAACACGTTGGTTAAACATGTTGGTTAAACACATTGGTTAAACATATTGGTTAAACACGTTGGCTGGTTAAACACGTTGGATAGGCTCAATTTAAACAAGCGGGAAAAAGAACCATCTTGGATCCCGTATTTAACACATGAAACGGAAACATGCATTGATTGGTTGGTTGGTTAAACACGTTGGTTAAACATGTTGGTTAAACACATTGGTTAAACATATTGGTTAAACACGTTGGCTGGTTAAACACGTTGGATAGGCTCAATTTAAACAAGCGGGAAAAAGAACCATCTTGGATCCCGTATTTAACACATGAAACGGAAACATGCATTGATTGGTTGGTTGGTTAAACACGTTGGTTAAACATGTTGGTTAAACACGTTGGTTAAACATATTGGTGAAACACGTTGGCTGGTTAAACACGTTGGATAGGCTCAATTTAAACAAGCGAAAAAAAAAAACACATCTTGGATCCCGTATTTAACACATGAAACGGAAACATGCATGCATTGATTGATTGGTTGGTTGGTTGGTTGGTTGGTTAAACACGTTGGTTAAACATGTTGGTTAAACACGTTGGTTAAACATATTGGTTAAACACGTTTGATAGGCTCAATTAAAACAGGCGAAAAAAAAGAGACCTTGAATCCCGTATCAAACACATGAAACGGAAACATTGATTGATTGATTGATTGATTGATTGATTGATTGATTGATTGATTGGTTGGTTGGTTGGTTGGTTGAAATTCAAACACACATAAAACTGTTTAAATAATGCCAAAACCACATAATTTGATGACCTTGACCTTTGACATTGTAACCTTCGTCAAGGTCATTGCTCCACAAGGTCATTGCAAAAGACCCTATGGGTCAAGGACCTTTTGTTTAAGAGTTTTGCCTAAAAATGGCTTTTTAAAAACCATCGATGGGAGTTATGTCCCTTACATGATGGTAAAATCAATATAGTCATAATGTAAAAAAGTTGCTTCTTGAAGTACCAAGCATTTTTCACTGCTTAATTTTTTTGTATCTATAACCGTTCAAGAGTTATAGGGAAATCAAAGACATGTGAAAATCTAAAATATGACCTTGACCTTTGACCTTGACCTAATTTTCTAAGTTAGGAATCAGGGGACTCAAATAAAAACATTCCAGGGTTATACGGTTAAAGGTTTATGAGTTAAAAAAACATACCGACAAATTTATTCCGTAAAGGTACATAACTCCTATAAAATTTCATCGAATCGCTTCGATCCAAATTAGCCAAAAATTCCTGAGGATGTAACGAACAATTTGTAAAAAGAATTTTGTCGCTTTCTTATTTTGTTACGAAGGAGATGCACACACATGACAAACAGTGAATAGGGAGATAACTCTTACAAAGAAAATGGTCCGGCTTAGCAGGGTGAAATTTAAAAGCGCATAAACTATACGATACAATATGAAAAAAATCTAAGCGACATATTGCGAAACAAACATTTATCACAAGAACAAAATTTGGCGGAAGAAAAAAAAAAAAAAAATAATAATAATAATAATCAGAACAAATACAATAGGCTTTCCACAGAAAAGTGGAAAGACCTAATAATATGGATAAAACTGGAGTTGTCGTTCGTTTTACGTTGATAGGATAGATAGCACACAACCTACATTCAGTTGTAAGTGGAGGGTTAAAAAAAAAAGGGGGGGGGGGGGCAAAAGGGGGTCTCGGGGAGATTTTTTTTTTTTTTATTAACGGAACAGAATGGTTAAAAAGGTTTTTTACAATATAAATCAATTGCTTTAAAAAAGCAATTGTAGGGGGTCTTTCCCCCTTTAAAATTAATTGAATTGGGGGGGGGGGGTGTTTGTTTGTTTGTTTGTTTGTTTGTTTGTTTGTTTGTTTGTTCGTTTCTGTATGGGGTCTATATTATTGTTACCGGAGAAGTTTCATGTTTAGTTTGGAAAGTTTTTCTTTTATTTTAGGTACAGCGCGCGCGCCACATCACGTGACACGGGTTTATAATAACGAAAAGATAGTCTTTTTATTTCTTTTTAGGTGGGGACTTTGAACAGACAACATGTATAGAGACGGAATAAACACAATGTAATTTCTTTTGTCATTGTAGGAAATTGACATTTTGATGACAGTTTACAAGCAGTGCATATTTTGGATTTAATTGATCCGGTGTAACTTTAAAACACATTTATTGATCATTTTCTGATATTGTACATTTTTCAGCACCTGTTTGTAACACAGATTAGTATTTCAATCTCGGAGCGGACATTTTATTGTAGGTTTTTACTGAGATTTACAGACCTAGCAAGCGATTTTTACGGCATTGCCATTTCTTTTCTCTAGGAAAAGCTTTGAGAGATATCTGCACCAAGTTTTTTTATAAACTTTCAGTACATGTATGCCCTGCTGACTGCAAATTTTGAGGTCGATTGTACTTGTAGTTTCAGAGAACATGTGGATTTTTTTTTCAGAAGTGACGCAAGAACAATATTGAATTTCGATTTTTCATGAAACATGATTTATTGATCATGATCATGATTGATTGATTGATTGATTGATTGATTGATTGATTGATTGATTGGTTGATTAGTTGGTTGGTTGGTTAAACACGTTGCTTAAACATGTTACTTAAACACGTTGGATAGGCTCAAAATTGGATCCCGTATTTAACGCATGAAACGGAAACATGCATTGATTGATTGATTGGTTGGTTGGTTGGTTGGTTGGTTGGTTAAACACGTTGGTTAAACATGTTGGTTAAACACATTGGTTAAACATATTGGTTAAACACGTTGGCTGGTTAAACACGTTGGATAGGCTCAATTTAAACAAGCGGGAAAAAGAACCATCTTGGATCCCGTATTTAACACATGAAACGGAAACATGCATTGATTGGTTGGTTGGTTAAACACGTTGGTTAAACATGTTGGTTAAACACGTTGGTTAAACATATTGGTGAAACACGTTGGCTGGTTAAACACGTTGGATAGGCTCAATTTAAACAAGCGAAAAAAAAAAACACATCTTGGATCCCGTATTTAACACATGAAACGGAAACATGCATGCATTGATTGATTGGTTGGTTGGTTGGTTGGTTGGTTAAACACGTTGGTTAAACATGTTGGTTAAACACGTTGGTTAAACATATTGGTTAAACACGTTTGATAGGCTCAATTAAAACAGGCGAAAAAAAAGAGACCTTGAATCCCGTATCAAACACATGAAACGGAAACATTGATTGATTGATTGATTGATTGATTGATTGATTGATTGATTGATTGGTTGGTTGGTTGGTTGGTTGAAATTCAAACACACATAAAACTGTTTAAATAATGCCAAAACCACATAATTTGATGACCTTGACCTTTGACATTGTAACCTTCGTCAAGGTCATTGCTCCACAAGGTCATTGCAAAAGACCCTATGGGTCAAGGACCTTTTGTTTAAGAGTTTTGCCTAAAAATGGCTTTTTAAAAACCATCGATGGGAGTTATGTCCCTTACATGATGGTAAAATCAATATAGTCATAATGTAAAAAAGTTGCTTCTTGAAGTACCAAGCATTTTTCACTGCTTAATTTTTTTGTATCTATAACCGTTCAAGAGTTATAGGGAAATCAAAGACATGTGAAAATCTAAAATATGACCTTGACCTTTGACCTTGACCTAATTTTCTAAGTTAGGAATCAGGGGACTCAAATAAAAACATTCCAGGGTTATACGGTTAAAGGTTTATGAGTTAAAAAAACATACCGACAAATTTATTCCGTAAAGGTACATAACTCCTATAAAATTTCATCGAATCGCTTCGATCCAAATTAGCCAAAAATTCCTGAGGATGTAACGAACAATTTGTAAAAAGAATTTTGTCGCTTTCTTATTTTGTTACGAAGGAGATGCACACACATGACAAACAGTGAATAGGGAGATAACTCTTACAAAGAAAATGGTCCGGCTTAGCAGGGTGAAATTTAAAAGCGCATAAACTATACGATACAATATGAAAAAAATCTAAGCGACATATTGCGAAACAAACATTTATCACAAGAACAAAATTTGGCGGAAGAAAAAAAAAAAAAAAATAATAATAATAATAATCAGAACAAATACAATAGGCTTTCCACAGAAAAGTGGAAAGACCTAATAATATGGATAAAACTGGAGTTGTCGTTCGTTTTACGTTGATAGGATAGATAGCACACAACCTACATTCAGTTGTAAGTGGAGGGTTAAAAAAAAAAGGGGGGGGGGGGCAAAAGGGGGTCTCGGGGAGATTTTTTTTTTTTTTATTAACGGAACAGAATGGTTAAAAAGGTTTTTTACAATATAAATCAATTGCTTTAAAAAAGCAATTGTAGGGGGTCTTTCCCCCTTTAAAATTAATTGAATTGGGGGGGGGGGTGTTTGTTTGTTTGTTTGTTTGTTTGTTTGTTTGTTTGTTTGTTCGTTTCTGTATGGGGTCTATATTATTGTTACCGGAGAAGTTTCATGTTTAGTTTGGAAAGTTTTTCTTTTATTTTAGGTACAGCGCGCGCGCCACATCACGTGACACGGGTTTATAATAACGAAAAGATAGTCTTTTTATTTCTTTTTAGGTGGGGACTTTGAACAGACAACATGTATAGAGACGGAATAAACACAATGTAATTTCTTTTGTCATTGTAGGAAATTGACATTTTGATGACAGTTTACAAGCAGTGCATATTTTGGATTTAATTGATCCGGTGTAACTTTAAAACACATTTATTGATCATTTTCTGATATTGTACATTTTTCAGCACCTGTTTGTAACACAGATTAGTATTTCAATCTCGGAGCGGACATTTTATTGTAGGTTTTTACTGAGATTTACAGACCTAGCAAGCGATTTTTACGGCATTGCCATTTCTTTTCTCTAGGAAAAGCTTTGAGAGATATCTGCACCAAGTTTTTTTATAAACTTTCAGTACATGTATGCCCTGCTGACTGCAAATTTTGAGGTCGATTGTACTTGTAGTTTCAGAGAACATGTGGATTTTTTTTTCAGAAGTGACGCAAGAACAATATTGAATTTCGATTTTTCATGAAACATGATTTATTGATCATGATCATGATTGATTGATTGATTGATTGATTGATTGATTGATTGATTGATTGGTTGATTAGTTGGTTGGTTGGTTAAACACGTTGCTTAAACATGTTACTTAAACACGTTGGATAGGCTCAAAATTGGATCCCGTATTTAACGCATGAAACGGAAACATGCATTGATTGATTGATTGGTTGGTTGGTTGGTTGGTTGGTTGGTTAAACACGTTGGTTAAACATGTTGGTTAAACACATTGGTTAAACATATTGGTTAAACACGTTGGCTGGTTAAACACGTTGGATAGGCTCAATTTAAACAAGCGGGAAAAAGAACCATCTTGGATCCCGTATTTAACACATGAAACGGAAACATGCATTGATTGGTTGGTTGGTTAAACACGTTGGTTAAACATGTTGGTTAAACACGTTGGTTAAACATATTGGTGAAACACGTTGGCTGGTTAAACACGTTGGATAGGCTCAATTTAAACAAGCGAAAAAAAAAAACACATCTTGGATCCCGTATTTAACACATGAAACGGAAACATGCATGCATTGATTGATTGGTTGGTTGGTTGGTTGGTTGGTTAAACACGTTGGTTAAACATGTTGGTTAAACACGTTGGTTAAACATATTGGTTAAACACGTTTGATAGGCTCAATTAAAACAGGCGAAAAAAAAGAGACCTTGAATCCCGTATCAAACACATGAAACGGAAACATTGATTGATTGATTGATTGATTGATTGATTGATTGATTGATTGATTGGTTGGTTGGTTGGTTGGTTGAAATTCAAACACACATAAAACTGTTTAAATAATGCCAAAACCACATAATTTGATGACCTTGACCTTTGACATTGTAACCTTCGTCAAGGTCATTGCTCCACAAGGTCATTGCAAAAGACCCTATGGGTCAAGGACCTTTTGTTTAAGAGTTTTGCCTAAAAATGGCTTTTTAAAAACCATCGATGGGAGTTATGTCCCTTACATGATGGTAAAATCAATATAGTCATAATGTAAAAAAGTTGCTTCTTGAAGTACCAAGCATTTTTCACTGCTTATTTTTTTTGTATCTATAACCGTTCAAGAGTTATAGGGAAATCAAAGACATGTGAAAATCTAAAATATGACCTTGACCTTTGACCTTGACCTAATTTTCTAAGTTAGGAATCAGGGGACTCAAATAAAAACATTCCAGGGTTATACGGTTAAAGGTTTATGAGTTAAAAAAACATACCGACAAATTTATTCCGTAAAGGTACATAACTCCTATAAAATTTCATCGAATCGCTTCGATCCAAATTAGCCAAAAATTCCTGAGGATGTAACGAACAATTTGTAAAAAGAATTTTGTCGCTTTCTTATTTTGTTACGAAGGAGATGCACACACATGACAAACAGTGAATAGGGAGATAACTCTTACAAAGAAAATGGTCCGGCTTAGCAGGGTGAAATTTAAAAGCGCATAAACTATACGATACAATATGAAAAAAATCTAAGCGACATATTGCGAAACAAACATTTATCACAAGAACAAAATTTGGCGGAAGAAAAAAAAAAAAAAAATAATAATAATAATAATCAGAACAAATACAATAGGCTTTCCACAGAAAAGTGGAAAGACCTAATAATATGGATAAAACTGGAGTTGTCGTTCGTTTTACGTTGATAGGATAGATAGCACACAACCTACATTCAGTTGTAAGTGGAGGGTTAAAAAAAAAAGGGGGGGGGGGGGGGGGCAAAAGGGGGTCTCGGGGAGATTTTTTTTTTTTTTATTAACGGAACAGAATGGTTAAAAAGGTTTTTTACAATATAAATCAATTGCTTTAAAAAAGCAATTGTAGGGGGTCTTTCCCCCTTTAAAATTAATTGAATTGGGGGGGGGGGGTGTTTGTTTGTTTGTTTGTTTGTTTGTTTGTTTGTTTGTTTGTTCGTTTCTGTATGGGGTCTATATTATTGTTACCGGAGAAGTTTCATGTTTAGTTTGGAAAGTTTTTCTTTTATTTTAGGTACAGCGCGCGCGCCACATCACGTGACACGGGTTTATAATAACGAAAAGATAGTCTTTTTATTTCTTTTTAGGTGGGGACTTTGAACAGACAACATGTATAGAGACGGAATAAACACAATGTAATTTCTTTTGTCATTGTAGGAAATTGACATTTTGATGACAGTTTACAAGCAGTGCATATTTTGGATTTAATTGATCCGGTGTAACTTTAAAACACATTTATTGATCATTTTCTGATATTGTACATTTTTCAGCACCTGTTTGTAACACAGATTAGTATTTCAATCTCGGAGCGGACATTTTATTGTAGGTTTTTACTGAGATTTACAGACCTAGCAAGCGATTTTTACGGCATTGCCATTTCTTTTCTCTAGGAAAAGCTTTGAGAGATATCTGCACCAAGTTTTTTTATAAACTTTCAGTACATGTATGCCCTGCTGACTGCAAATTTTGAGGTCGATTGTACTTGTAGTTTCAGAGAACATGTGGATTTTTTTTTCAGAAGTGACGCAAGAACAATATTGAATTTCGATTTTTCATGAAACATGATTTATTGATCATGATCATGATTGATTGATTGATTGATTGATTGATTGATTGATTGATTGATTGGTTGATTAGTTGGTTGGTTGGTTAAACACGTTGCTTAAACATGTTACTTAAACACGTTGGATAGGCTCAAAATTGGATCCCGTATTTAACGCATGAAACGGAAACATGCATTGATTGATTGATTGGTTGGTTGGTTGGTTGGTTGGTTGGTTAAACACGTTGGTTAAACATGTTGGTTAAACACATTGGTTAAACATATTGGTTAAACACGTTGGCTGGTTAAACACGTTGGATAGGCTCAATTTAAACAAGCGGGAAAAAGAACCATCTTGGATCCCGTATTTAACACATGAAACGGAAACATGCATTGATTGGTTGGTTGGTTAAACACGTTGGTTAAACATGTTGGTTAAACACATTGGTTAAACATATTGGTTAAACACGTTGGCTGGTTAAACACGTTGGATAGGCTCAATTTAAACAAGCGGGAAAAAGAACCATCTTGGATCCCGTATTTAACACATGAAACGGAAACATGCATTGATTGGTTGGTTGGTTAAACACGT
This sequence comes from Mytilus trossulus, assembly GCF_036588685.1. NCBI lineage: Eukaryota > Metazoa > Mollusca > Bivalvia > Mytilida > Mytilidae > Mytilus > Mytilus trossulus. The sequence continues at coordinate 13,851,603 of NC_086383.1, read as the reverse complement.
TGGTTAAACATGTTGGTTAAACACGTTGGTTAAACATATTGGTGAAACACGTTGGCTGGTTAAACACGTTGGATAGGCTCAATTTAAACAAGCGAAAAAAAAAAACACATCTTGGATCCCGTATTTAACACATGAAACGGAAACATGCATGCATTGATTGATTGGTTGGTTGGTTGGTTGGTTGGTTAAACACGTTGGTTAAACATGTTGGTTAAACACGTTGGTTAAACATATTGGTTAAACACGTTTGATAGGCTCAATTAAAACAGGCGAAAAAAAAGAGACCTTGAATCCCGTATCAAACACATGAAACGGAAACATTGATTGATTGATTGATTGATTGATTGATTGATTGATTGATTGATTGGTTGGTTGGTTGGTTGGTTGAAATTCAAACACACATAAAACTGTTTAAATAATGCCAAAACCACATAATTTGATGACCTTGACCTTTGACATTGTAACCTTCGTCAAGGTCATTGCTCCACAAGGTCATTGCAAAAGACCCTATGGGTCAAGGACCTTTTGTTTAAGAGTTTTGCCTAAAAATGGCTTTTTAAAAACCATCGATGGGAGTTATGTCCCTTACATGATGGTAAAATCAATATAGTCATAATGTAAAAAAGTTGCTTCTTGAAGTACCAAGCATTTTTCACTGCTTAATTTTTTTGTATCTATAACCGTTCAAGAGTTATAGGGAAATCAAAGACATGTGAAAATCTAAAATATGACCTTGACCTTTGACCTTGACCTAATTTTCTAAGTTAGGAATCAGGGGACTCAAATAAAAACATTCCAGGGTTATACGGTTAAAGGTTTATGAGTTAAAAAAACATACCGACAAATTTATTCCGTAAAGGTACATAACTCCTATAAAATTTCATCGAATCGCTTCGATCCAAATTAGCCAAAAATTCCTGAGGATGTAACGAACAATTTGTAAAAAGAATTTTGTCGCTTTCTTATTTTGTTACGAAGGAGATGCACACACATGACAAACAGTGAATAGGGAGATAACTCTTACAAAGAAAATGGTCCGGCTTAGCAGGGTGAAATTTAAAAGCGCATAAACTATACGATACAATATGAAAAAAATCTAAGCGACATATTGCGAAACAAACATTTATCACAAGAACAAAATTTGGCGGAAGAAAAAAAAAAAAAAAATAATAATAATAATAATCAGAACAAATACAATAGGCTTTCCACAGAAAAGTGGAAAGACCTAATAATATGGATAAAACTGGAGTTGTCGTTCGTTTTACGTTGATAGGATAGATAGCACACAACCTACATTCAGTTGTAAGTGGAGGGTTAAAAAAAAAAGGGGGGGGGGGGGCAAAAGGGGGTCTCGGGGAGATTTTTTTTTTTTTTATTAACGGAACAGAATGGTTAAAAAGGTTTTTTACAATATAAATCAATTGCTTTAAAAAAGCAATTGTAGGGGGTCTTTCCCCCTTTAAAATTAATTGAATTGGGGGGGGGGTGTTTGTTTGTTTGTTTGTTTGTTTGTTTGTTTGTTTGTTTGTTCGTTTCTGTATGGGGTCTATATTATTGTTACCGGAGAAGTTTCATGTTTAGTTTGGAAAGTTTTTCTTTTATTTTAGGTACAGCGCGCGCGCCACATCACGTGACACGGGTTTATAATAACGAAAAGATAGTCTTTTTATTTCTTTTTAGGTGGGGACTTTGAACAGACAACATGTATAGAGACGGAATAAACACAATGTAATTTCTTTTGTCATTGTAGGAAATTGACATTTTGATGACAGTTTACAAGCAGTGCATATTTTGGATTTAATTGATCCGGTGTAACTTTAAAACACATTTATTGATCATTTTCTGATATTGTACATTTTTCAGCACCTGTTTGTAACACAGATTAGTATTTCAATCTCGGAGCGGACATTTTATTGTAGGTTTTTACTGAGATTTACAGACCTAGCAAGCGATTTTTACGGCATTGCCATTTCTTTTCTCTAGGAAAAGCTTTGAGAGATATCTGCACCAAGTTTTTTTATAAACTTTCAGTACATGTATGCCCTGCTGACTGCAAATTTTGAGGTCGATTGTACTTGTAGTTTCAGAGAACATGTGGATTTTTTTTTCAGAAGTGACGCAAGAACAATATTGAATTTCGATTTTTCATGAAACATGATTTATTGATCATGATCATGATTGATTGATTGATTGATTGATTGATTGATTGATTGATTGATTGGTTGATTAGTTGGTTGGTTGGTTAAACACGTTGCTTAAACATGTTACTTAAACACGTTGGATAGGCTCAAAATTGGATCCCGTATTTAACGCATGAAACGGAAACATGCATTGATTGATTGATTGGTTGGTTGGTTGGTTGGTTGGTTGGTTAAACACGTTGGTTAAACATGTTGGTTAAACACATTGGTTAAACATATTGGTTAAACACGTTGGCTGGTTAAACACGTTGGATAGGCTCAATTTAAACAAGCGGGAAAAAGAACCATCTTGGATCCCGTATTTAACACATGAAACGGAAACATGCATTGATTGGTTGGTTGGTTAAACACGTTGGTTAAACATGTTGGTTAAACACGTTGGTTAAACATATTGGTGAAACACGTTGGCTGGTTAAACACGTTGGATAGGCTCAATTTAAACAAGCGAAAAAAAAAAACACATCTTGGATCCCGTATTTAACACATGAAACGGAAACATGCATGCATTGATTGATTGGTTGGTTGGTTGGTTGGTTGGTTAAACACGTTGGTTAAACATGTTGGTTAAACACGTTGGTTAAACATATTGGTTAAACACGTTTGATAGGCTCAATTAAAACAGGCGAAAAAAAAGAGACCTTGAATCCCGTATCAAACACATGAAACGGAAACATTGATTGATTGATTGATTGATTGATTGATTGATTGATTGATTGATTGGTTGGTTGGTTGGTTGGTTGAAATTCAAACACACATAAAACTGTTTAAATAATGCCAAAACCACATAATTTGATGACCTTGACCTTTGACATTGTAACCTTCGTCAAGGTCATTGCTCCACAAGGTCATTGCAAAAGACCCTATGGGTCAAGGACCTTTTGTTTAAGAGTTTTGCCTAAAAATGGCTTTTTAAAAACCATCGATGGGAGTTATGTCCCTTACATGATGGTAAAATCAATATAGTCATAATGTAAAAAAGTTGCTTCTTGAAGTACCAAGCATTTTTCACTGCTTAATTTTTTTGTATCTATAACCGTTCAAGAGTTATAGGGAAATCAAAGACATGTGAAAATCTAAAATATGACCTTGACCTTTGACCTTGACCTAATTTTCTAAGTTAGGAATCAGGGGACTCAAATAAAAACATTCCAGGGTTATACGGTTAAAGGTTTATGAGTTAAAAAAACATACCGACAAATTTATTCCGTAAAGGTACATAACTCCTATAAAATTTCATCGAATCGCTTCGATCCAAATTAGCCAAAAATTCCTGAGGATGTAACGAACAATTTGTAAAAAGAATTTTGTCGCTTTCTTATTTTGTTACGAAGGAGATGCACACACATGACAAACAGTGAATAGGGAGATAACTCTTACAAAGAAAATGGTCCGGCTTAGCAGGGTGAAATTTAAAAGCGCATAAACTATACGATACAATATGAAAAAAATCTAAGCGACATATTGCGAAACAAACATTTATCACAAGAACAAAATTTGGCGGAAGAAAAAAAAAAAAAAAATAATAATAATAATCAGAACAAATACAATAGGCTTTCCACAGAAAAGTGGAAAGACCTAATAATATGGATAAAACTGGAGTTGTCGTTCGTTTTACGTTGATAGGATAGATAGCACACAACCTACATTCAGTTGTAAGTGGAGGGTTAAAAAAAAAAGGGGGGGGGGGGGCAAAAGGGGGTCTCGGGGAGATTTTTTTTTTTTTTATTAACGGAACAGAATGGTTAAAAAGGTTTTTTACAATATAAATCAATTGCTTTAAAAAAGCAATTGTAGGGGGTCTTTCCCCCTTTAAAATTAATTGAATTGGGGGGGGGGGTGTTTGTTTGTTTGTTTGTTTGTTTGTTTGTTTGTTTGTTTGTTCGTTTCTGTATGGGGTCTATATTATTGTTACCGGAGAAGTTTCATGTTTAGTTTGGAAAGTTTTTCTTTTATTTTAGGTACAGCGCGCGCGCCACATCACGTGACACGGGTTTATAATAACGAAAAGATAGTCTTTTTATTTCTTTTTAGGTGGGGACTTTGAACAGACAACATGTATAGAGACGGAATAAACACAATGTAATTTCTTTTGTCATTGTAGGAAATTGACATTTTGATGACAGTTTACAAGCAGTGCATATTTTGGATTTAATTGATCCGGTGTAACTTTAAAACACATTTATTGATCATTTTCTGATATTGTACATTTTTCAGCACCTGTTTGTAACACAGATTAGTATTTCAATCTCGGAGCGGCATTTTATTGTAGGTTTTTACTGAGATTTACAGACCTAGCAAGCGATTTTTACGGCATTGCCATTTCTTTTCTCTAGGAAAAGCTTTGAGAGATATCTGCACCAAGTTTTTTTATAAACTTTCAGTACATGTATGCCCTGCTGACTGCAAATTTTGAGGTCGATTGTACTTGTAGTTTCAGAGAACATGTGGATTTTTTTTTCAGAAGTGACGCAAGAACAATATTGAATTTCGATTTTTCATGAAACATGATTTATTGATCATGATCATGATTGATTGATTGATTGATTGATTGATTGATTGATTGATTGATTGGTTGATTAGTTGGTTGGTTGGTTAAACACGTTGCTTAAACATGTTACTTAAACACGTTGGATAGGCTCAAAATTGGATCCCGTATTTAACGCATGAAACGGAAACATGCATTGATTGATTGATTGGTTGGTTGGTTGGTTGGTTGGTTGGTTAAACACGTTGGTTAAACATGTTGGTTAAACACATTGGTTAAACATATTGGTTAAACACGTTGGCTGGTTAAACACGTTGGATAGGCTCAATTTAAACAAGCGGGAAAAAGAACCATCTTGGATCCCGTATTTAACACATGAAACGGAAACATGCATTGATTGGTTGGTTGGTTAAACACGTTGGTTAAACATGTTGGTTAAACACGTTGGTTAAACATATTGGTGAAACACGTTGGCTGGTTAAACACGTTGGATAGGCTCAATTTAAACAAGCGAAAAAAAAAAACACATCTTGGATCCCGTATTTAACACATGAAACGGAAACATGCATGCATTGATTGATTGGTTGGTTGGTTGGTTGGTTGGTTAAACACGTTGGTTAAACATGTTGGTTAAACACGTTGGTTAAACATATTGGTTAAACACGTTTGATAGGCTCAATTAAAACAGGCGAAAAAAAAGAGACCTTGAATCCCGTATCAAACACATGAAACGGAAACATTGATTGATTGATTGATTGATTGATTGATTGATTGATTGATTGATTGGTTGGTTGGTTGGTTGGTTGAAATTCAAACACACATAAAACTGTTTAAATAATGCCAAAACCACATAATTTGATGACCTTGACCTTTGACATTGTAACCTTCGTCAAGGTCATTGCTCCACAAGGTCATTGCAAAAGACCCTATGGGTCAAGGACCTTTTGTTTAAGAGTTTTGCCTAAAAATGGCTTTTTAAAAACCATCGATGGGAGTTATGTCCCTTACATGATGGTAAAATCAATATAGTCATAATGTAAAAAAGTTGCTTCTTGAAGTACCAAGCATTTTTCACTGCTTAATTTTTTTGTATCTATAACCGTTCAAGAGTTATAGGGAAATCAAAGACATGTGAAAATCTAAAATATGACCTTGACCTTTGACCTTGACCTAATTTTCTAAGTTAGGAATCAGGGGACTCAAATAAAAACATTCCAGGGTTATACGGTTAAAGGTTTATGAGTTAAAAAAACATACCGACAAATTTATTCCGTAAAGGTACATAACTCCTATAAAATTTCATCGAATCGCTTCGATCCAAATTAGCCAAAAATTCCTGAGGATGTAACGAACAATTTGTAAAAAGAATTTTGTCGCTTTCTTATTTTGTTACGAAGGAGATGCACACACATGACAAACAGTGAATAGGGAGATAACTCTTACAAAGAAAATGGTCCGGCTTAGCAGGGTGAAATTTAAAAGCGCATAAACTATACGATACAATATGAAAAAAATCTAAGCGACATATTGCGAAACAAACATTTATCACAAGAACAAAATTTGGCGGAAGAAAAAAAAAAAAAAAATAATAATAATAATAATCAGAACAAATACAATAGGCTTTCCACAGAAAAGTGGAAAGACCTAATAATATGGATAAAACTGGAGTTGTCGTTCGTTTTACGTTGATAGGATAGATAGCACACAACCTACATTCAGTTGTAAGTGGAGGGTTAAAAAAAAAAGGGGGGGGGGGGCAAAAGGGGGTCTCGGGGAGATTTTTTTTTTTTTTATTAACGGAACAGAATGGTTAAAAAGGTTTTTTACAATATAAATCAATTGCTTTAAAAAAGCAATTGTAGGGGGTCTTTCCCCCTTTAAAATTAATTGAATTGGGGGGGGGGTGTTTGTTTGTTTGTTTGTTTGTTTGTTTGTTTGTTTGTTTGTTCGTTTCTGTATGGGGTCTATATTATTGTTACCGGAGAAGTTTCATGTTTAGTTTGGAAAGTTTTTCTTTTATTTTAGGTACAGCGCGCGCGCCACATCACGTGACACGGGTTTATAATAACGAAAAGATAGTCTTTTTATTTCTTTTTAGGTGGGGACTTTGAACAGACAACATGTATAGAGACGGAATAAACACAATGTAATTTCTTTTGTCATTGTAGGAAATTGACATTTTGATGACAGTTTACAAGCAGTGCATATTTTGGATTTAATTGATCCGGTGTAACTTTAAAACACATTTATTGATCATTTTCTGATATTGTACATTTTTCAGCACCTGTTTGTAACACAGATTAGTATTTCAATCTCGGAGCGGACATTTTATTGTAGGTTTTTACTGAGATTTACAGACCTAGCAAGCGATTTTTACGGCATTGCCATTTCTTTTCTCTAGGAAAAGCTTTGAGAGATATCTGCACCAAGTTTTTTTATAAACTTTCAGTACATGTATGCCCTGCTGACTGCAAATTTTGAGGTCGATTGTACTTGTAGTTTCAGAGAACATGTGGATTTTTTTTTCAGAAGTGACGCAAGAACAATATTGAATTTCGATTTTTCATGAAACATGATTTATTGATCATGATCATGATTGATTGATTGATTGATTGATTGATTGATTGATTGATTGATTGGTTGATTAGTTGGTTGGTTGGTTAAACACGTTGCTTAAACATGTTACTTAAACACGTTGGATAGGCTCAAAATTGGATCCCGTATTTAACGCATGAAACGGAAACATGCATTGATTGATTGATTGGTTGGTTGGTTGGTTGGTTGGTTGGTTAAACACGTTGGTTAAACATGTTGGTTAAACACATTGGTTAAACATATTGGTTAAACACGTTGGCTGGTTAAACACGTTGGATAGGCTCAATTTAAACAAGCGGGAAAAAGAACCATCTTGGATCCCGTATTTAACACATGAAACGGAAACATGCATTGATTGGTTGGTTGGTTAAACACGTTGGTTAAACATGTTGGTTAAACACATTGGTTAAACATATTGGTTAAACACGTTGGCTGGTTAAACACGTTGGATAGGCTCAATTTAAACAAGCGGGAAAAAGAACCATCTTGGATCCCGTATTTAACACATGAAACGGAAACATGCATTGATTGGTTGGTTGGTTAAACACGTTGGTTAAACATGTTGGTTAAACACGTTGGTTAAACATATTGGTGAAACACGTTGGCTGGTTAAACACGTTGGATAGGCTCAATTTAAACAAGCGAAAAAAAAAAACACATCTTGGATCCCGTATTTAACACATGAAACGGAAACATGCATGCATTGATTGATTGGTTGGTTGGTTGGTTGGTTGGTTAAACACGTTGGTTAAACATGTTGGTTAAACACGTTGGTTAAACATATTGGTTAAACACGTTTGATAGGCTCAATTAAAACAGGCGAAAAAAAAGAGACCTTGAATCCCGTATCAAACACATGAAACGGAAACATTGATTGATTGATTGATTGATTGATTGATTGATTGATTGATTGATTGGTTGGTTGGTTGGTTGGTTGAAATTCAAACACACATAAAACTGTTTAAATAATGCCAAAACCACATAATTTGATGACCTTGACCTTTGACATTGTAACCTTCGTCAAGGTCATTGCTCCACAAGGTCATTGCAAAAGACCCTATGGGTCAAGGACCTTTTGTTTAAGAGTTTTGCCTAAAAATGGCTTTTTAAAAACCATCGATGGGAGTTATGTCCCTTACATGATGGTAAAATCAATATAGTCATAATGTAAAAAAGTTGCTTCTTGAAGTACCAAGCATTTTTCACTGCTTAATTTTTTTGTATCTATAACCGTTCAAGAGTTATAGGGAAATCAAAGACATGTGAAAATCTAAAATATGACCTTGACCTTTGACCTTGACCTAATTTTCTAAGTTAGGAATCAGGGGACTCAAATAAAAACATTCCAGGGTTATACGGTTAAAGGTTTATGAGTTAAAAAAACATACCGACAAATTTATTCCGTAAAGGTACATAACTCCTATAAAATTTCATCGAATCGCTTCGATCCAAATTAGCCAAAAATTCCTGAGGATGTAACGAACAATTTGTAAAAAGAATTTTGTCGCTTTCTTATTTTGTTACGAAGGAGATGCACACACATGACAAACAGTGAATAGGGAGATAACTCTTACAAAGAAAATGGTCCGGCTTAGCAGGGTGAAATTTAAAAGCGCATAAACTATACGATACAATATGAAAAAAATCTAAGCGACATATTGCGAAACAAACATTTATCACAAGAACAAAATTTGGCGGAAGAAAAAAAAAAAAAAAATAATAATAATAATAATCAGAACAAATACAATAGGCTTTCCACAGAAAAGTGGAAAGACCTAATAATATGGATAAAACTGGAGTTGTCGTTCGTTTTACGTTGATAGGATAGATAGCACACAACCTACATTCAGTTGTAAGTGGAGGGTTAAAAAAAAAAGGGGGGGGGGGGGCAAAAGGGGGTCTCGGGGAGATTTTTTTTTTTTTTATTAACGGAACAGAATGGTTAAAAAGGTTTTTTACAATATAAATCAATTGCTTTAAAAAAGCAATTGTAGGGGGTCTTTCCCCCTTTAAAATTAATTGAATTGGGGGGGGGGGGTGTTTGTTTGTTTGTTTGTTTGTTTGTTTGTTTGTTTGTTTGTTCGTTTCTGTATGGGGTCTATATTATTGTTACCGGAGAAGTTTCATGTTTAGTTTGGAAAGTTTTTCTTTTATTTTAGGTACAGCGCGCGCGCCACATCACGTGACACGGGTTTATAATAACGAAAAGATAGTCTTTTTATTTCTTTTTAGGTGGGGACTTTGAACAGACAACATGTATAGAGACGGAATAAACACAATGTAATTTCTTTTGTCATTGTAGGAAATTGACATTTTGATGACAGTTTACAAGCAGTGCATATTTTGGATTTAATTGATCCGGTGTAACTTTAAAACACATTTATTGATCATTTTCTGATATTGTACATTTTTCAGCACCTGTTTGTAACACAGATTAGTATTTCAATCTCGGAGCGGACATTTTATTGTAGGTTTTTACTGAGATTTACAGACCTAGCAAGCGATTTTTACGGCATTGCCATTTCTTTTCTCTAGGAAAAGCTTTGAGAGATATCTGCACCAAGTTTTTTTATAAACTTTCAGTACATGTATGCCCTGCTGACTGCAAATTTTGAGGTCGATTGTACTTGTAGTTTCAGAGAACATGTGGATTTTTTTTTCAGAAGTGACGCAAGAACAATATTGAATTTCGATTTTTCATGAAACATGATTTATTGATCATGATCATGATTGATTGATTGATTGATTGATTGATTGATTGATTGATTGATTGGTTGATTAGTTGGTTGGTTGGTTAAACACGTTGCTTAAACATGTTACTTAAACACGTTGGATAGGCTCAAAATTGGATCCCGTATTTAACGCATGAAACGGAAACATGCATTGATTGATTGATTGGTTGGTTGGTTGGTTGGTTGGTTGGTTAAACACGTTGGTTAAACATGTTGGTTAAACACATTGGTTAAACATATTGGTTAAACACGTTGGCTGGTTAAACACGTTGGATAGGCTCAATTTAAACAAGCGGGAAAAAGAACCATCTTGGATCCCGTATTTAACACATGAAACGGAAACATGCATTGATTGGTTGGTTGGTTAAACACGTTGGTTAAACATGTTGGTTAAACACGTTGGTTAAACATATTGGTGAAACACGTTGGCTGGTTAAACACGTTGGATAGGCTCAATTTAAACAAGCGAAAAAAAAAAACACATCTTGGATCCCGTATTTAACACATGAAACGGAAACATGCATGCATTGATTGATTGGTTGGTTGGTTGGTTGGTTGGTTAAACACGTTGGTTAAACATGTTGGTTAAACACGTTGGTTAAACATATTGGTTAAACACGTTTGATAGGCTCAATTAAAACAGGCGAAAAAAAAGAGACCTTGAATCCCGTATCAAACACATGAAACGGAAACATTGATTGATTGATTGATTGATTGATTGATTGATTGATTGATTGATTGGTTGGTTGGTTGGTTGGTTGAAATTCAAACACACATAAAACTGTTTAAATAATGCCAAAACCACATAATTTGATGACCTTGACCTTTGACATTGTAACCTTCGTCAAGGTCATTGCTCCACAAGGTCATTGCAAAAGACCCTATGGGTCAAGGACCTTTTGTTTAAGAGTTTTGCCTAAAAATGGCTTTTTAAAAACCATCGATGGGAGTTATGTCCCTTACATGATGGTAAAATCAATATAGTCATAATGTAAAAAAGTTGCTTCTTGAAGTACCAAGCATTTTTCACTGCTTAATTTTTTTGTATCTATAACCGTTCAAGAGTTATAGGGAAATCAAAGACATGTGAAAATCTAAAATATGACCTTGACCTTTGACCTTGACCTAATTTTCTAAGTTAGGAATCAGGGGACTCAAATAAAAACATTCCAGGGTTATACGGTTAAAGGTTTATGAGTTAAAAAAACATACCGACAAATTTATTCCGTAAAGGTACATAACTCCTATAAAATTTCATCGAATCGCTTCGATCCAAATTAGCCAAAAATTCCTGAGGATGTAACGAACAATTTGTAAAAAGAATTTTGTCGCTTTCTTATTTTGTTACGAAGGAGATGCACACACATGACAAACAGTGAATAGGGAGATAACTCTTACAAAGAAAATGGTCCGGCTTAGCAGGGTGAAATTTAAAAGCGCATAAACTATACGATACAATATGAAAAAAATCTAAGCGACATATTGCGAAACAAACATTTATCACAAGAACAAAATTTGGCGGAAGAAAAAAAAAAAAAAAATAATAATAATAATAATCAGAACAAATACAATAGGCTTTCCACAGAAAAGTGGAAAGACCTAATAATATGGATAAAACTGGAGTTGTCGTTCGTTTTACGTTGATAGGATAGATAGCACACAACCTACATTCAGTTGTAAGTGGAGGGTTAAAAAAAAAAGGGGGGGGGGGGGCAAAAGGGGGTCTCGGGGAGATTTTTTTTTTTTTTATTAACGGAACAGAATGGTTAAAAAGGTTTTTTACAATATAAATCAATTGCTTTAAAAAAGCAATTGTAGGGGGTCTTTCCCCCTTTAAAATTAATTGAATTGGGGGGGGGGGTGTTTGTTTGTTTGTTTGTTTGTTTGTTTGTTTGTTTGTTTGTTCGTTTCTGTATGGGGTCTATATTATTGTTACCGGAGAAGTTTCATGTTTAGTTTGGAAAGTTTTTCTTTTATTTTAGGTACAGCGCGCGCGCCACATCACGTGACACGGGTTTATAATAACGAAAAGATAGTCTTTTTATTTCTTTTTAGGTGGGGACTTTGAACAGACAACATGTATAGAGACGGAATAAACACAATGTAATTTCTTTTGTCATTGTAGGAAATTGACATTTTGATGACAGTTTACAAGCAGTGCATATTTTGGATTTAATTGATCCGGTGTAACTTTAAAACACATTTATTGATCATTTTCTGATATTGTACATTTTTCAGCACCTGTTTGTAACACAGATTAGTATTTCAATCTCGGAGCGGACATTTTATTGTAGGTTTTTACTGAGATTTACAGACCTAGCAAGCGATTTTTACGGCATTGCCATTTCTTTTCTCTAGGAAAAGCTTTGAGAGATATCTGCACCAAGTTTTTTTATAAACTTTCAGTACATGTATGCCCTGCTGACTGCAAATTTTGAGGTCGATTGTACTTGTAGTTTCAGAGAACATGTGGATTTTTTTTTCAGAAGTGACGCAAGAACAATATTGAATTTCGATTTTTCATGAAACATGATTTATTGATCATGATCATGATTGATTGATTGATTGATTGATTGATTGATTGATTGATTGATTGGTTGATTAGTTGGTTGGTTGGTTAAACACGTTGCTTAAACATGTTACTTAAACACGTTGGATAGGCTCAAAATTGGATCCCGTATTTAACGCATGAAACGGAAACATGCATTGATTGATTGATTGGTTGGTTGGTTGGTTGGTTGGTTGGTTAAACACGTTGGTTAAACATGTTGGTTAAACACATTGGTTAAACATATTGGTTAAACACGTTGGCTGGTTAAACACGTTGGATAGGCTCAATTTAAACAAGCGGGAAAAAGAACCATCTTGGATCCCGTATTTAACACATGAAACGGAAACATGCATTGATTGGTTGGTTGGTTAAACACGTTGGTTAAACATGTTGGTTAAACACGTTGGTTAAACATATTGGTGAAACACGTTGGCTGGTTAAACACGTTGGATAGGCTCAATTTAAACAAGCGAAAAAAAAAAACACATCTTGGATCCCGTATTTAACACATGAAACGGAAACATGCATGCATTGATTGATTGGTTGGTTGGTTGGTTGGTTGGTTAAACACGTTGGTTAAACATGTTGGTTAAACACGTTGGTTAAACATATTGGTTAAACACGTTTGATAGGCTCAATTAAAACAGGCGAAAAAAAAGAGACCTTGAATCCCGTATCAAACACATGAAACGGAAACATTGATTGATTGATTGATTGATTGATTGATTGATTGATTGATTGATTGGTTGGTTGGTTGGTTGGTTGAAATTCAAACACACATAAAACTGTTTAAATAATGCCAAAACCACATAATTTGATGACCTTGACCTTTGACATTGTAACCTTCGTCAAGGTCATTGCTCCACAAGGTCATTGCAAAAGACCCTATGGGTCAAGGACCTTTTGTTTAAGAGTTTTGCCTAAAAATGGCTTTTTAAAAACCATCGATGGGAGTTATGTCCCTTACATGATGGTAAAATCAATATAGTCATAATGTAAAAAAGTTGCTTCTTGAAGTACCAAGCATTTTTCACTGCTTAATTTTTTTGTATCTATAACCGTTCAAGAGTTATAGGGAAATCAAAGACATGTGAAAATCTAAAATATGACCTTGACCTTTGACCTTGACCTAATTTTCTAAGTTAGGAATCAGGGGACTCAAATAAAAACATTCCAGGGTTATACGGTTAAAGGTTTATGAGTTAAAAAAACATACCGACAAATTTATTCCGTAAAGGTACATAACTCCTATAAAATTTCATCGAATCGCTTCGATCCAAATTAGCCAAAAATTCCTGAGGATGTAACGAACAATTTGTAAAAAGAATTTTGTCGCTTTCTTATTTTGTTACGAAGGAGATGCACACACATGACAAACAGTGAATAGGGAGATAACTCTTACAAAGAAAATGGTCCGGCTTAGCAGGGTGAAATTTAAAAGCGCATAAACTATACGATACAATATGAAAAAAATCTAAGCGACATATTGCGAAACAAACATTTATCACAAGAACAAAATTTGGCGGAAGAAAAAAAAAAAAAAAATAATAATAATAATAATCAGAACAAATACAATAGGCTTTCCACAGAAAAGTGGAAAGACCTAATAATATGGATAAAACTGGAGTTGTCGTTCGTTTTACGTTGATAGGATAGATAGCACACAACCTACATTCAGTTGTAAGTGGAGGGTTAAAAAAAAAAGGGGGGGGGGGGGCAAAAGGGGGTCTCGGGGAGATTTTTTTTTTTTTTATTAACGGAACAGAATGGTTAAAAAGGTTTTTTACAATATAAATCAATTGCTTTAAAAAAGCAATTGTAGGGGGTCTTTCCCCCTTTAAAATTAATTGAATTGGGGGGGGGGGGTGTTTGTTTGTTTGTTTGTTTGTTTGTTTGTTTGTTTGTTTGTTCGTTTCTGTATGGGGTCTATATTATTGTTACCGGAGAAGTTTCATGTTTAGTTTGGAAAGTTTTTCTTTTATTTTAGGTACAGCGCGCGCGCCACATCACGTGACACGGGTTTATAATAACGAAAAGATAGTCTTTTTATTTCTTTTTAGGTGGGGACTTTGAACAGACAACATGTATAGAGACGGAATAAACACAATGTAATTTCTTTTGTCATTGTAGGAAATTGACATTTTGATGACAGTTTACAAGCAGTGCATATTTTGGATTTAATTGATCCGGTGTAACTTTAAAACACATTTATTGATCATTTTCTGATATTGTACATTTTTCAGCACCTGTTTGTAACACAGATTAGTATTTCAATCTCGGAGCGGACATTTTATTGTAGGTTTTTACTGAGATTTACAGACCTAGCAAGCGATTTTTACGGCATTGCCATTTCTTTTCTCTAGGAAAAGCTTTGAGAGATATCTGCACCAAGTTTTTTTATAAACTTTCAGTACATGTATGCCCTGCTGACTGCAAATTTTGAGGTCGATTGTACTTGTAGTTTCAGAGAACATGTGGATTTTTTTTTCAGAAGTGACGCAAGAACAATATTGAATTTCGATTTTTCATGAAACATGATTTATTGATCATGATCATGATTGATTGATTGATTGATTGATTGATTGATTGATTGATTGATTGGTTGATTAGTTGGTTGGTTGGTTAAACACGTTGCTTAAACATGTTACTTAAACACGTTGGATAGGCTCAAAATTGGATCCCGTATTTAACGCATGAAACGGAAACATGCATTGATTGATTGATTGGTTGGTTGGTTGGTTGGTTGGTTGGTTAAACACGTTGGTTAAACATGTTGGTTAAACACATTGGTTAAACATATTGGTTAAACACGTTGGCTGGTTAAACACGTTGGATAGGCTCAATTTAAACAAGCGGGAAAAAGAACCATCTTGGATCCCGTATTTAACACATGAAACGGAAACATGCATTGATTGGTTGGTTGGTTAAACACGTTGGTTAAACATGTTGGTTAAACACGTTGGTTAAACATATTGGTGAAACACGTTGGCTGGTTAAACACGTTGGATAGGCTCAATTTAAACAAGCGAAAAAAAAAAACACATCTTGGATCCCGTATTTAACACATGAAACGGAAACATGCATGCATTGATTGATTGGTTGGTTGGTTGGTTGGTTGGTTAAACACGTTGGTTAAACATGTTGGTTAAACACGTTGGTTAAACATATTGGTTAAACACGTTTGATAGGCTCAATTAAAACAGGCGAAAAAAAAGAGACCTTGAATCCCGTATCAAACACATGAAACGGAAACATTGATTGATTGATTGATTGATTGATTGATTGATTGATTGATTGATTGGTTGGTTGGTTGGTTGGTTGAAATTCAAACACACATAAAACTGTTTAAATAATGCCAAAACCACATAATTTGATGACCTTGACCTTTGACATTGTAACCTTCGTCAAGGTCATTGCTCCACAAGGTCATTGCAAAAGACCCTATGGGTCAAGGACCTTTTGTTTAAGAGTTTTGCCTAAAAATGGCTTTTTAAAAACCATCGATGGGAGTTATGTCCCTTACATGATGGTAAAATCAATATAGTCATAATGTAAAAAAGTTG
>NC_086383.1:13810522-13835376 GCF_036588685.1 Mytilus trossulus | reverse complement strand
ATGCATGAAGACTTTCGGCAACGTTATCGGTGAAAACTTTAGACAGAAATATGCAAAACGTGTCTGATTGGTAGAAATATTAAGACTCGAAACACCGAAAAATAGTGGATTTTTTGAGAAATTTTGTCATAGTCAAATAAATGGCCCAAGTTTATGTTAAATAGGTACTATTCATAACTGCTTACAGAATGAGGCTTTAGGAAAGAATTTTGAGTAAATATTGAATGAAAATCTGATATTATTGAGTGCCCAGGCTAAGAATTTAACAAAAACAGAGAGAGGGGAGAAAAGGGGGGGGGGGGGGTAAAATTTTCTTTTTGATGTAATATGTATTTCAGTTGTCCTAATTGAAACTGAAACTGAAAGTAAAGTTAAGTTAAGTTTCATTTAATATAGGAATTTATTTTTTCTTCCTCCGGCAGTGAGGTTTGAACACGCGATCATCCGGGTGTAAGACTGTGCATCTTTCCACTGAGCCACAGAAATCATTGGAAAACTTATGAAATTTAAGCATATAAGTCACCCTCTCTGTAAAACTAGAAATTAATTTTGGGAGAACATAATCCAACTTCGTTTTCTTAAGAAGCTATTTTTTTGAAAATTATTATTTATTCAAGCAAATTTGTATGAAAGTTATTCAGAAATGTTCGTTTTTTCGTCTTAATGTCACTATTTCTATACCTTAGCGATACGATATCCAACACCCTCATAACCAGACACTAAAGAAACAAAGATTTGTTATTGCTATTCCGACTTGGCTAACAATTTTTAACACATTTTAGGTGTTCTCATCTCTTTTGCTATAAAAACTGACAAAACAAAACATGAAAACTCCTTGTAATTTGAGTTTTGTTTCAGTGTTGATACTCTATGAATCAGATTTTTTGTATGTGTATGGGTTTTACTTACAGTTTTGATAGTATTCTTGTAAATGATCACGGCACAGTTATCAAAATTGTCATTTTAAAACAAAAAACAGCAACAATTTGTCTTGTGACATTTTGTGAAAATATTCTATTTAAAAATGAAAATAAAACAGTTTTCCCCAAAAAAATTCTTGTCAATATAGGGCAAATTGACATAATGCATTGCATTTTGTTGGTTTCAGACACCAAAAATCAAGTTGGTGGTATACTGATCTTCAATTTGAGCCCACAACCACATATGTACGTCAAAAATTGTCAACGATACAAAACTTCATGCAAACTACTCCGCCACAAATTAAGCTTAACGGTCAGATTGACCGGTAGGAACGTTAAAGGGTTAAGAATCGTTCTTAACCCTTTAACATTCAAGGATTTTTAACCTTTTCTTCCCGAATAAAGGATATCCGTTTTCAATCAATTGCACATTTCGATAAAAAGCTCACTCAAAGGACAAGTTAGACTCATCTGATAGATAATTGACCAAGGTTTCAGGAAAACTTGATTTAAGGAAAATAATTCTTACGTTGGTCACGTGATATCTCTCAAAAGTCACGTGACATGCTGAATTAAAGTGACAAAAATGTACAATTCAAGCGGAAAAGCGGTTTTACAGACATTTAGTGACAAAAATAGAACATAGTTTTAGTGTTAAATTAATGCATGAAGACTTTCGGCAACGTTATCGGTGAAAACTTTAGACAGAAATATGCAAAACGTGTCTGATTGGTAGAAATATTAAGACTCGAAACACCGAAAAATAGTGGATTTTTTGAGAAATTTTGTCATAGTCAAATAAATGGCCCAAGTTTATGTTAAATAGGTACTATTCATAACTGCTTACAGAATGAGGCTTTAGGAAAGAATTTTGAGTAAATATTGAATGAAAATCTGATATTATTGAGTGCCCAGGCTAAGAATTTAACAAAAACAGAGAGAGGGGAGAAAAGGGGGGGGGGGGGTAAAATTTTCTTTTTGATGTAATATGTATTTCAGTTGTCCTAATTGAAACTGAAACTGAAAGTAAAGTTAAGTTAAGTTTCATTTAATATAGGAATTTATTTTTTCTTCCTCCGGCAGTGAGGTTTGAACACGCGATCATCCGGGTGTAAGACTGTGCATCTTTCCACTGAGCCACAGAAATCATTGGAAAACTTATGAAATTTAAGCATATAAGTCACCCTCTCTGTAAAACTAGAAATTAATTTTGGGAGAACATAATCCAACTTCGTTTTCTTAAGAAGCTATTTTTTTGAAAATTATTATTTATTCAAGCAAATTTGTATGAAAGTTATTCAGAAATGTTCGTTTTTTCGTCTTAATGTCACTATTTCTATACCTTAGCGATACGATATCCAACACCCTCATAACCAGACACTAAAGAAACAAAGATTTGTTATTGCTATTCCGACTTGGCTAACAATTTTTAACACATTTTAGGTGTTCTCATCTCTTTTGCTATAAAAACTGACAAAACAAAACATGAAAACTCCTTGTAATTTGAGTTTTGTTTCAGTGTTGATACTCTATGAATCAGATTTTTTGTATGTGTATGGGTTTTACTTACAGTTTTGATAGTATTCTTGTAAATGATCACGGCACAGTTATCAAAATTGTCATTTTAAAACAAAAAACAGCAACAATTTGTCTTGTGACATTTTGTGAAAATATTCTATTTAAAAATGAAAATAAAACAGTTTTCCCCAAAAAAATTCTTGTCAATATAGGGCAAATTGACATAATGCATTGCATTTTGTTGGTTTCAGACACCAAAAATCAAGTTGGTGGTATACTGATCTTCAATTTGAGCCCACAACCACATATGTACGTCAAAAATTGTCAACGATACAAAACTTCATGCAAACTACTCCGCCACAAATTAAGCTTAACGGTCAGATTGACCGGTAGGAACGTTAAAGGGTTAAGAATCGTTCTTAACCCTTTAACATTCAAGGATTTTTAACCTTTTCTTCCCGAATAAAGGATATCCGTTTTCAATCAATTGCACATTTCGATAAAAAGCTCACTCAAAGGACAAGTTAGACTCATCTGATAGATAATTGAACAAGGTTTCAGGAAAACTTGATTTAAGGAAAATAATTCTTACGTTGGTCACGTGATATCTCTCAAAAGTCACGTGACATGCTGAATTAAAGTGACAAAAATGTACAATTCAAGCGGAAAAGCGGTTTTACAGACATTTAGTGACAAAAATAGAACATAGTTTTAGTGTTAAATTAATGCATGAAGACTTTCGGCAACGTTATCGGTGAAAACTTTAGACAGAAATATGCAAAACGTGTCTGATTGGTAGAAATATTAAGACTCGAAACACCGAAAAATAGTGGATTTTTTGAGAAATTTTGTCATAGTCAAATAAATGGCCCAAGTTTATGTTAAATAGGTACTATTCATAACTGCTTACAGAATGAGGCTTTAGGAAAGAATTTTGAGTAAATATTGAATGAAAATCTGATATTATTGAGTGCCCAGGCTAAGAATTTAACAAAAACAGAGAGAGGGGAGAAAAGGGGGGGGGGGTAAAATTTTCTTTTTGATGTAATATGTATTTCAGTTGTCCTAATTGAAACTGAAACTGAAAGTAAAGTTAAGTTAAGTTTCATTTAATATAGGAATTTATTTTTTCTTCCTCCGGCAGTGAGGTTTGAACACGCGATCATCCGGGTGTAAGACTGTGCATCTTTCCACTGAGCCACAGAAATCATTGGAAAACTTATGAAATTTAAGCATATAAGTCACCCTCTCTGTAAAACTAGAAATTAATTTTGGGAGAACATAATCCAACTTCGTTTTCTTAAGAAGCTATTTTTTTGAAAATTATTATTTATTCAAGCAAATTTGTATGAAAGTTATTCAGAAATGTTCGTTTTTTCGTCTTAATGTCACTATTTCTATACCTTAGCGATACGATATCCAACACCCTCATAACCAGACACTAAAGAAACAAAGATTTGTTATTGCTATTCCGACTTGGCTAACAATTTTTAACACATTTTAGGTGTTCTCATCTCTTTTGCTATAAAAACTGACAAAACAAAACATGAAAACTCCTTGTAATTTGAGTTTTGTTTCAGTGTTGATACTCTATGAATCAGATTTTTTGTATGTGTATGGGTTTTACTTACAGTTTTGATAGTATTCTTGTAAATGATCACGGCACAGTTATCAAAATTGTCATTTTAAAACAAAAAACAGCAACAATTTGTCTTGTGACATTTTGTGAAAATATTCTATTTAAAAATGAAAATAAAACAGTTTTCCCCAAAAAAATTCTTGTCAATATAGGGCAAATTGACATAATGCATTGCATTTTGTTGGTTTCAGACACCAAAAATCAAGTTGGTGGTATACTGATCTTCAATTTGAGCCCACAACCACATATGTACGTCAAAAATTGTCAACGATACAAAACTTCATGCAAACTACTCCGCCACAAATTAAGCTTAACGGTCAGATTGACCGGTAGGAACGTTAAAGGGTTAAGAATCGTTCTTAACCCTTTAACATTCAAGGATTTTTAACCTTTTCTTCCCGAATAAAGGATATCCGTTTTCAATCAATTGCACATTTCGATAAAAAGCTCACTCAAAGGACAAGTTAGACTCATCTGATAGATAATTGACCAAGGTTTCAGGAAAACTTGATTTAAGGAAAATAATTCTTACGTTGGTCACGTGATATCTCTCAAAAGTCACGTGACATGCTGAATTAAAGTGACAAAAATGTACAATTCAAGCGGAAAAGCGGTTTTACAGACATTTAGTGACAAAAATAGAACATAGTTTTAGTGTTAAATTAATGCATGAAGACTTTCGGCAACGTTATCGGTGAAAACTTTAGACAGAAATATGCAAAACGTGTCTGATTGGTAGAAATATTAAGACTCGAAACACCGAAAAATAGTGGATTTTTTGAGAAATTTTGTCATAGTCAAATAAATGGCCCAAGTTTATGTTAAATAGGTACTATTCATAACTGCTTACAGAATGAGGCTTTAGGAAAGAATTTTGAGTAAATATTGAATGAAAATCTGATATTATTGAGTGCCCAGGCTAAGAATTTAACAAAAACAGAGAGAGGGGAGAAAAGGGGGGGGGGGTAAAATTTTCTTTTTGATGTAATATGTATTTCAGTTGTCCTAATTGAAACTGAAACTGAAAGTAAAGTTAAGTTAAGTTTCATTTAATATAGGAATTTATTTTTTCTTCCTCCGGCAGTGAGGTTTGAACACGCGATCATCCGGGTGTAAGACTGTGCATCTTTCCACTGAGCCACAGAAATCATTGGAAAACTTATGAAATTTAAGCATATAAGTCACCCTCTCTGTAAAACTAGAAATTAATTTTGGGAGAACATAATCCAACTTCGTTTTCTTAAGAAGCTATTTTTTTGAAAATTATTATTTATTCAAGCAAATTTGTATGAAAGTTATTCAGAAATGTTCGTTTTTTCGTCTTAATGTCACTATTTCTATACCTTAGCGATACGATATCCAACACCCTCATAACCAGACACTAAAGAAACAAAGATTTGTTATTGCTATTCCGACTTGGCTAACAATTTTTAACACATTTTAGGTGTTCTCATCTCTTTTGCTATAAAAACTGACAAAACAAAACATGAAAACTCCTTGTAATTTGAGTTTTGTTTCAGTGTTGATACTCTATGAATCAGATTTTTTGTATGTGTATGGGTTTTACTTACAGTTTTGATAGTATTCTTGTAAATGATCACGGCACAGTTATCAAAATTGTCATTTTAAAACAAAAAACAGCAACAATTTGTCTTGTGACATTTTGTGAAAATATTCTATTTAAAAATGAAAATAAAACAGTTTTCCCCAAAAAAATTCTTGTCAATATAGGGCAAATTGACATAATGCATTGCATTTTGTTGGTTTCAGACACCAAAAATCAAGTTGGTGGTATACTGATCTTCAATTTGAGCCCACAACCACATATGTACGTCAAA
Organism: Mytilus trossulus; assembly: GCF_036588685.1. Lineage (NCBI taxonomy): Eukaryota > Metazoa > Mollusca > Bivalvia > Mytilida > Mytilidae > Mytilus > Mytilus trossulus. The sequence continues at coordinate 13,829,461 of NC_086383.1, read as the reverse complement.
AATTGTCAACGATACAAAACTTCATGCAAACTACTCCGCCACAAATTAAGCTTAACGGTCAGATTGACCGGTAGGAACGTTAAAGGGTTAAGAATCGTTCTTAACCCTTTAACATTCAAGGATTTTTAACCTTTTCTTCCCGAATAAAGGATATCCGTTTTCAATCAATTGCACATTTCGATAAAAAGCTCACTCAAAGGACAAGTTAGACTCATCTGATAGATAATTGAACAAGGTTTCAGGAAAACTTGATTTAAGGAAAATAATTCTTACGTTGGTCACGTGATATCTCTCAAAAGTCACGTGACATGCTGAATTAAAGTGACAAAAATGTACAATTCAAGCGGAAAAGCGGTTTTACAGACATTTAGTGACAAAAATAGAACATAGTTTTAGTGTTAAATTAATGCATGAAGACTTTCGGCAACGTTATCGGTGAAAACTTTAGACAGAAATATGCAAAACGTGTCTGATTGGTAGAAATATTAAGACTCGAAACACCGAAAAATAGTGGATTTTTTGAGAAATTTTGTCATAGTCAAATAAATGGCCCAAGTTTATGTTAAATAGGTACTATTCATAACTGCTTACAGAATGAGGCTTTAGGAAAGAATTTTGAGTAAATATTGAATGAAAATCTGATATTATTGAGTGCCCAGGCTAAGAATTTAACAAAAACAGAGAGAGGGGAGAAAAGGGGGGGGGGGGGGTAAAATTTTCTTTTTGATGTAATATGTATTTCAGTTGTCCTAATTGAAACTGAAACTGAAAGTAAAGTTAAGTTAAGTTTCATTTAATATAGGAATTTATTTTTTCTTCCTCCGGCAGTGAGGTTTGAACACGCGATCATCCGGGTGTAAGACTGTGCATCTTTCCACTGAGCCACAGAAATCATTGGAAAACTTATGAAATTTAAGCATATAAGTCACCCTCTCTGTAAAACTAGAAATTAATTTTGGGAGAACATAATCCAACTTCGTTTTCTTAAGAAGCTATTTTTTTGAAAATTATTATTTATTCAAGCAAATTTGTATGAAAGTTATTCAGAAATGTTCGTTTTTTCGTCTTAATGTCACTATTTCTATACCTTAGCGATACGATATCCAACACCCTCATAACCAGACACTAAAGAAACAAAGATTTGTTATTGCTATTCCGACTTGGCTAACAATTTTTAACACATTTTAGGTGTTCTCATCTCTTTTGCTATAAAAACTGACAAAACAAAACATGAAAACTCCTTGTAATTTGAGTTTTGTTTCAGTGTTGATACTCTATGAATCAGATTTTTTGTATGTGTATGGGTTTTACTTACAGTTTTGATAGTATTCTTGTAAATGATCACGGCACAGTTATCAAAATTGTCATTTTAAAACAAAAAACAGCAACAATTTGTCTTGTGACATTTTGTGAAAATATTCTATTTAAAAATGAAAATAAAACAGTTTTCCCCAAAAAAATTCTTGTCAATATAGGGCAAATTGACATAATGCATTGCATTTTGTTGGTTTCAGACACCAAAAATCAAGTTGGTGGTATACTGATCTTCAATTTGAGCCCACAACCACATATGTACGTCAAAAATTGTCAACGATACAAAACTTCATGCAAACTACTCCGCCACAAATTAAGCTTAACGGTCAGATTGACCGGTAGGAACGTTAAAGGGTTAAGAATCGTTCTTAACCCTTTAACATTCAAGGATTTTTAACCTTTTCTTCCCGAATAAAGGATATCCGTTTTCAATCAATTGCACATTTCGATAAAAAGCTCACTCAAAGGACAAGTTAGACTCATCTGATAGATAATTGACCAAGGTTTCAGGAAAACTTGATTTAAGGAAAATAATTCTTACGTTGGTCACGTGATATCTCTCAAAAGTCACGTGACATGCTGAATTAAAGTGACAAAAATGTACAATTCAAGCGGAAAAGCGGTTTTACAGACATTTAGTGACAAAAATAGAACATAGTTTTAGTGTTAAATTAATGCATGAAGACTTTCGGCAACGTTATCGGTGAAAACTTTAGACAGAAATATGCAAAACGTGTCTGATTGGTAGAAATATTAAGACTCGAAACACCGAAAAATAGTGGATTTTTTGAGAAATTTTGTCATAGTCAAATAAATGGCCCAAGTTTATGTTAAATAGGTACTATTCATAACTGCTTACAGAATGAGGCTTTAGGAAAGAATTTTGAGTAAATATTGAATGAAAATCTGATATTATTGAGTGCCCAGGCTAAGAATTTAACAAAAACAGAGAGAGGGGAGAAAAGGGGGGGGGGTAAAATTTTCTTTTTGATGTAATATGTATTTCAGTTGTCCTAATTGAAACTGAAACTGAAAGTAAAGTTAAGTTAAGTTTCATTTAATATAGGAATTTATTTTTTCTTCCTCCGGCAGTGAGGTTTGAACACGCGATCATCCGGGTGTAAGACTGTGCATCTTTCCACTGAGCCACAGAAATCATTGGAAAACTTATGAAATTTAAGCATATAAGTCACCCTCTCTGTAAAACTAGAAATTAATTTTGGGAGAACATAATCCAACTTCGTTTTCTTAAGAAGCTATTTTTTTGAAAATTATTATTTATTCAAGCAAATTTGTATGAAAGTTATTCAGAAATGTTCGTTTTTTCGTCTTAATGTCACTATTTCTATACCTTAGCGATACGATATCCAACACCCTCATAACCAGACACTAAAGAAACAAAGATTTGTTATTGCTATTCCGACTTGGCTAACAATTTTTAACACATTTTAGGTGTTCTCATCTCTTTTGCTATAAAAACTGACAAAACAAAACATGAAAACTCCTTGTAATTTGAGTTTTGTTTCAGTGTTGATACTCTATGAATCAGATTTTTTGTATGTGTATGGGTTTTACTTACAGTTTTGATAGTATTCTTGTAAATGATCACGGCACAGTTATCAAAATTGTCATTTTAAAACAAAAAACAGCAACAATTTGTCTTGTGACATTTTGTGAAAATATTCTATTTAAAAATGAAAATAAAACAGTTTTCCCCAAAAAAATTCTTGTCAATATAGGGCAAATTGACATAATGCATTGCATTTTGTTGGTTTCAGACACAAAAAATCAAGTTGGTGGTATACTGATCTTCAATTTGAGCCCACAACCACATATGTACGTCAAAAATTGTCAACGATACAAAACTTCATGCAAACTACTCCGCCACAAATTAAGCTTAACGGTCAGATTGACCGGTAGGAACGTTAAAGGGTTAAGAATCGTTCTTAACCCTTTAACATTCAAGGATTTTTAACCTTTTCTTCCCGAATAAAGGATATCCGTTTTCAATCAATTGCACATTTCGATAAAAAGCTCACTCAAAGGACAAGTTAGACTCATCTGATAGATAATTGACCAAGGTTTCAGGAAAACTTGATTTAAGGAAAATAATTCTTACGTTGGTCACGTGATATCTCTCAAAAGTCACGTGACATGCTGAATTAAAGTGACAAAAATGTACAATTCAAGCGGAAAAGCGGTTTTACAGACATTTAGTGACAAAAATAGAACATAGTTTTAGTGTTAAATTAATGCATGAAGACTTTCGGCAACGTTATCGGTGAAAACTTTAGACAGAAATATGCAAAACGTGTCTGATTGGTAGAAATATTAAGACTCGAAACACCGAAAAATAGTGGATTTTTTGAGAAATTTTGTCATAGTCAAATAAATGGCCCAAGTTTATGTTAAATAGGTACTATTCATAACTGCTTACAGAATGAGGCTTTAGGAAAGAATTTTGAGTAAATATTGAATGAAAATCTGATATTATTGAGTGCCCAGGCTAAGAATTTAACAAAAACAGAGAGAGGGGGGAAAGGGGGGAGGGGGGGGGGGGGTAAAATTTTCTTTTTGATGTAATATGTATTTCAGTTGTCCTAATTGAAACTGAAACTGAAAGTAAAGTTAAGTTAAGTTTCATTTAATATAGGAATTTATTTTTTCTTCCTCCGGCAGTGAGGTTTGAACACGCGATCATCCGGGTGTAAGACTGTGCATCTTTCCACTGAGCCACAGAAATCATTGGAAAACTTATGAAATTTAAGCATATAAGTCACCCTCTCTGTAAAACTAGAAATTAATTTTGGGAGAACATAATCCAACTTCGTTTTCTTAAGAAGCTATTTTTTTGAAAATTATTATTTATTCAAGCAAATTTGTATGAAAGTTATTCAGAAATGTTCGTTTTTTCGTCTTAATGTCACTATTTCTATACCTTAGCGATACGATATCCAACACCCTCATAACCAGACACTAAAGAAACAAAGATTTGTTATTGCTATTCCGACTTGGCTAACAATTTTTAACACATTTTAGGTGTTCTCATCTCTTTTGCTATAAAAACTGACAAAACAAAACATGAAAACTCCTTGTAATTTGAGTTTTGTTTCAGTGTTGATACTCTATGAATCAGATTTTTTGTATGTGTATGGGTTTTACTTACAGTTTTGATAGTATTCTTGTAAATGATCACGGCACAGTTATCAAAATTGTCATTTTAAAACAAAAAACAGCAACAATTTGTCTTGTGACATTTTGTGAAAATATTCTATTTAAAAATGAAAATAAAACAGTTTTCCCCAAAAAAATTCTTGTCAATATAGGGCAAATTGACATAATGCATTGCATTTTGTTGGTTTCAGACACAAAAAATCAAGTTGGTGGTATACTGATCTTCAATTTGAGCCCACAACCACATATGTACGTCAAAAATTGTCAACGATACAAAACTTCATGCAAACTACTCCGCCACAAATTAAGCTTAACGGTCAGATTGACCGGTAGGAACGTTAAAGGGTTAAGAATCGTTCTTAACCCTTTAACATTCAAGGATTTTTAACCTTTTCTTCCCGAATAAAGGATATCCGTTTTCAATCAATTGCACATTTCGATAAAAAGCTCACTCAAAGGACAAGTTAGACTCATCTGATAGATAATTGACCAAGGTTTCAGGAAAACTTGATTTAAGGAAAATAATTCTTACGTTGGTCACATGATATCTCTCAAAAGTCACGTGACATGCTGAATTAAAGTGACAAAAATGTACAATTCAAGCGGAAAAGCGGTTTTACAGACATTTAGTGACAAAAATAGAACATAGTTTTAGTGTTAAATTAATGCATGAAGACTTTCGGCAACGTTATCGGTGAAAACTTTAGACAGAAATATGCAAAACGTGTCTGATTGGTAGAAATATTAAGACTCGAAACACCGAAAAATAGTGGATTTTTTGAGAAATTTTGTCATAGTCAAATAAATGGCCCAAGTTTATGTTAAATAGGTACTATTCATAACTGCTTACAGAATGAGGCTTTAGGAAAGAATTTTGAGTAAATATTGAATGAAAATCTGATATTATTGAGTGCCCAGGCTAAGAATTTAACAAAAACAGAGAGAGGGGAGAAAAGGGGGGAGGGGGGGGGGGGTAAAATTTTCTTTTTGATGTAATATGTATTTCAGTTGTCCTAATTGAAACTGAAACTGAAAGTAAAGTTAAGTTAAGTTTCATTTAATATAGGAATTTATTTTTTCTTCCTCCGGCAGTGAGGTTTGAACACGCGATCATCCGGGTGTAAGACTGTGCATCTTTCCACTGAGCCACAGAAATCATTGGAAAACTTATGAAATTTAAGCATATAAGTCACCCTCTCTGTAAAACTAGAAATTAATTTTGGGAGAACATAATCCAACTTCGTTTTCTTAAGAAGCTATTTTTTTGAAAATTATTATTTATTCAAGCAAATTTGTATGAAAGTTATTCAGAAATGTTCGTTTTTTCGTCTTAATGTCACTATTTCTATACCTTAGCGATACGATATCCAACACCCTCATAACCAGACACTAAAGAAACAAAGATTTGTTATTGCTATTCCGACTTGGCTAACAATTTTTAACACATTTTAGGTGTTCTCATCTCTTTTGCTATAAAAACTGACAAAACAAAACATGAAAACTCCTTGTAATTTGAGTTTTGTTTCAGTGTTGATACTCTATGAATCAGATTTTTTGTATGTGTATGGGTTTTACTTACAGTTTTGATAGTATTCTTGTAAATGATCACGGCACAGTTATCAAAATTGTCATTTTAAAACAAAAAACAGCAACAATTTGTCTTGTGACATTTTGTGAAAATATTCTATTTAAAAATGAAAATAAAACAGTTTTCCCCAAAAAAATTCTTGTCAATATAGGGCAAATTGACATAATGCATTGCATTTTGTTGGTTTCAGACACCAAAAATCAAGTTGGTGGTATACTGATCTTCAATTTGAGCCCACAACCACATATGTACGTCAAAAATTGTCAACGATACAAAACTTCATGCAAACTACTCCGCCACAAATTAAGCTTAACGGTCAGATTGACCGGTAGGAACGTTAAAGGGTTAAGAATCGTTCTTAACCCTTTAACATTCAAGGATTTTTAACCTTTTCTTCCCGAATAAAGGATATCCGTTTTCAATCAATTGCACATTTCGATAAAAAGCTCACTCAAAGGACAAGTTAGACTCATCTGATAGATAATTGACCAAGGTTTCAGGAAAACTTGATTTAAGGAAAATAATTCTTACGTTGGTCACGTGATATCTCTCAAAAGTCACGTGACATGCTGAATTAAAGTGACAAAAATGTACAATTCAAGCGGAAAAGCGGTTTTACAGACATTTAGTGACAAAAATAGAACATAGTTTTAGTGTTAAATTAATGCATGAAGACTTTCGGCAACGTTATCGGTGAAAACTTTAGACAGAAATATGCAAAACGTGTCTGATTGGTAGAAATATTAAGACTCGAAACACCGAAAAATAGTGGATTTTTTGAGAAATTTTGTCATAGTCAAATAAATGGCCCAAGTTTATGTTAAATAGGTACTATTCATAACTGCTTACAGAATGAGGCTTTAGGAAAGAATTTTGAGTAAATATTGAATGAAAATCTGATATTATTGAGTGCCCAGGCTAAGAATTTAACAAAAACAGAGAGAGGGGAGAAAAGGGGGGGGGGGGGGTAAAATTTTCTTTTTGATGTAATATGTATTTCAGTTGTCCTAATTGAAACTGAAACTGAAAGTAAAGTTAAGTTAAGTTTCATTTAATATAGGAATTTATTTTTTCTTCCTCCGGCAGTGAGGTTTGAACACGCGATCATCCGGGTGTAAGACTGTGCATCTTTCCACTGAGCCACAGAAATCATTGGAAAACTTATGAAATTTAAGCATATAAGTCACCCTCTCTGTAAAACTAGAAATTAATTTTGGGAGAACATAATCCAACTTCGTTTTCTTAAGAAGCTATTTTTTTGAAAATTATTATTTATTCAAGCAAATTTGTATGAAAGTTATTCAGAAATGTTCGTTTTTTCGTCTTAATGTCACTATTTCTATACCTTAGCGATACGATATCCAACACCCTCATAACCAGACACTAAAGAAACAAAGATTTGTTATTGCTATTCCGACTTGGCTAACAATTTTTAACACATTTTAGGTGTTCTCATCTCTTTTGCTATAAAAACTGACAAAACAAAACATGAAAACTCCTTGTAATTTGAGTTTTGTTTCAGTGTTGATACTCTATGAATCAGATTTTTTGTATGTGTATGGGTTTTACTTACAGTTTTGATAGTATTCTTGTAAATGATCACGGCACAGTTATCAAAATTGTCATTTTAAAACAAAAAACAGCAACAATTTGTCTTGTGACATTTTGTGAAAATATTCTATTTAAAAATGAAAATAAAACAGTTTTCCCCAAAAAAATTCTTGTCAATATAGGGCAAATTGACATAATGCATTGCATTTTGTTGGTTTCAGACACCAAAAATCAAGTTGGTGGTATACTGATCTTCAATTTGAGCCCACAACCACATATGTACGTCAAAAATTGTCAACGATACAAAACTTCATGCAAACTACTCCGCCACAAATTAAGCTTAACGGTCAGATTGACCGGTAGGAACGTTAAAGGGTTAAGAATCGTTCTTAACCCTTTAACATTCAAGGATTTTTAACCTTTTCTTCCCGAATAAAGGATATCCGTTTTCAATCAATTGCACATTTCGATAAAAAGCTCACTCAAAGGACAAGTTAGACTCATCTGATAGATAATTGACCAAGGTTTCAGGAAAACTTGATTTAAGGAAAATAATTCTTACGTTGGTCACGTGATATCTCTCAAAAGTCACGTGACATGCTGAATTAAAGTGACAAAAATGTACAATTCAAGCGGAAAAGCGGTTTTACAGACATTTAGTGACAAAAATAGAACATAGTTTTAGTGTTAAATTAATGCATGAAGACTTTCGGCAACGTTATCGGTGAAAACTTTAGACAGAAATATGCAAAACGTGTCTGATTGGTAGAAATATTAAGACTCGAAACACCGAAAAATAGTGGATTTTTTGAGAAATTTTGTCATAGTCAAATAAATGGCCCAAGTTTATGTTAAATAGGTACTATTCATAACTGCTTACAGAATGAGGCTTTAGGAAAGAATTTTGAGTAAATATTGAATGAAAATCTGATATTATTGAGTGCCCAGGCTAAGAATTTAACAAAAACAGAGAGAGGGGAGAAAAGGGGGGGGGGGGGGGGGGTAAAATTTTCTTTTTGATGTAATATGTATTTCAGTTGTCCTAATTGAAACTGAAACTGAAAGTAAAGTTAAGTTAAGTTTCATTTAATATAGGAATTTATTTTTTCTTCCTCCGGCAGTGAGGTTTGAACACGCGATCATCCGGGTGTAAGACTGTGCATCTTTCCACTGAGCCACAGAAATCATTGGAAAACTTATGAAATTTAAGCATATAAGTCACCCTCTCTGTAAAACTAGAAATTAATTTTGGGAGAACATAATCCAACTTCGTTTTCTTAAGAAGCTATTTTTTTGAAAATTATTATTTATTCAAGCAAATTTGTATGAAAGTTATTCAGAAATGTTCGTTTTTTCGTCTTAATGTCACTATTTCTATACCTTAGCGATACGATATCCAACACCCTCATAACCAGACACTAAAGAAACAAAGATTTGTTATTGCTATTCCGACTTGGCTAACAATTTTTAACACATTTTAGGTGTTCTCATCTCTTTTGCTATAAAAACTGACAAAACAAAACATGAAAACTCCTTGTAATTTGAGTTTTGTTTCAGTGTTGATACTCTATGAATCAGATTTTTTGTATGTGTATGGGTTTTACTTACAGTTTTGATAGTATTCTTGTAAATGATCACGGCACAGTTATCAAAATTGTCATTTTAAAACAAAAAACAGCAACAATTTGTCTTGTGACATTTTGTGAAAATATTCTATTTAAAAATGAAAATAAAACAGTTTTCCCCAAAAAAATTCTTGTCAATATAGGGCAAATTGACATAATGCATTGCATTTTGTTGGTTTCAGACACCAAAAATCAAGTTGGTGGTATACTGATCTTCAATTTGAGCCCACAACCACATATGTACGTCAAAAATTGTCAACGATACAAAACTTCATGCAAACTACTCCGCCACAAATTAAGCTTAACGGTCAGATTGACCGGTAGGAACGTTAAAGGGTTAAGAATCGTTCTTAACCCTTTAACATTCAAGGATTTTTAACCTTTTCTTCCCGAATAAAGGATATCCGTTTTCAATCAATTGCACATTTCGATAAAAAGCTCACTCAAAGGACAAGTTAGACTCATCTGATAGATAATTGACCAAGGTTTCAGGAAAACTTGATTTAAGGAAAATAATTCTTACGTTGGTCACGTGATATCTCTCAAAAGTCACGTGACATGCTGAATTAAAGTGACAAAAATGTACAATTCAAGCGGAAAAGCGGTTTTACAGACATTTAGTGACAAAAATAGAACATAGTTTTAGTGTTAAATTAATGCATGAAGACTTTCGGCAACGTTATCGGTGAAAACTTTAGACAGAAATATGCAAAACGTGTCTGATTGGTAGAAATATTAAGACTCGAAACACCGAAAAATAGTGGATTTTTTGAGAAATTTTGTCATAGTCAAATAAATGGCCCAAGTTTATGTTAAATAGGTACTATTCATAACTGCTTACAGAATGAGGCTTTAGGAAAGAATTTTGAGTAAATATTGAATGAAAATCTGATATTATTGAGTGCCCAGGCTAAGAATTTAACAAAAACAGAGAGAGGGGAGAAAAGGGGGGGGGGGGGGGGGGGTAAAATTTTCTTTTTGATGTAATATGTATTTCAGTTGTCCTAATTGAAACTGAAACTGAAAGTAAAGTTAAGTTAAGTTTCATTTAATATAGGAATTTATTTTTTCTTCCTCCGGCAGTGAGGTTTGAACACGCGATCATCCGGGTGTAAGACTGTGCATCTTTCCACTGAGCCACAGAAATCATTGGAAAACTTATGAAATTTAAGCATATAAGTCACCCTCTCTGTAAAACTAGAAATTAATTTTGGGAGAACATAATCCAACTTCGTTTTCTTAAGAAGCTATTTTTTTGAAAATTATTATTTATTCAAGCAAATTTGTATGAAAGTTATTCAGAAATGTTCGTTTTTTCGTCTTAATGTCACTATTTCTATACCTTAGCGATACGATATCCAACACCCTCATAACCAGACACTAAAGAAACAAAGATTTGTTATTGCTATTCCGACTTGGCTAACAATTTTTAACACATTTTAGGTGTTCTCATCTCTTTTGCTATAAAAACTGACAAAACAAAACATGAAAACTCCTTGTAATTTGAGTTTTGTTTCAGTGTTGATACTCTATGAATCAGATTTTTTGTATGTGTATGGGTTTTACTTACAGTTTTGATAGTATTCTTGTAAATGATCACGGCACAGTTATCAAAATTGTCATTTTAAAACAAAAAACAGCAACAATTTGTCTTGTGACATTTTGTGAAAATATTCTATTTAAAAATGAAAATAAAACAGTTTTCCCCAAAAAAATTCTTGTCAATATAGGGCAAATTGACATAATGCATTGCATTTTGTTGGTTTCAGACACCAAAAATCAAGTTGGTGGTATACTGATCTTCAATTTGAGCCCACAACCACATATGTACGTCAAAAATTGTCAACGATACAAAACTTCATGCAAACTACTCCGCCACAAATTAAGCTTAACGGTCAGATTGACCGGTAGGAACGTTAAAGGGTTAAGAATCGTTCTTAACCCTTTAACATTCAAGGATTTTTAACCTTTTCTTCCCGAATAAAGGATATCCGTTTTCAATCAATTGCACATTTCGATAAAAAGCTCACTCAAAGGACAAGTTAGACTCATCTGATAGATAATTGACCAAGGTTTCAGGAAAACTTGATTTAAGGAAAATAATTCTTACGTTGGTCACGTGATATCTCTCAAAAGTCACGTGACATGCTGAATTAAAGTGACAAAAATGTACAATTCAAGCGGAAAAGCGGTTTTACAGACATTTAGTGACAAAAATAGAACATAGTTTTAGTGTTAAATTAATGCATGAAGACTTTCGGCAACGTTATCGGTGAAAACTTTAGACAGAAATATGCAAAACGTGTCTGATTGGTAGAAATATTAAGACTCGAAACACCGAAAAATAGTGGATTTTTTGAGAAATTTTGTCATAGTCAAATAAATGGCCCAAGTTTATGTTAAATAGGTACTATTCATAACTGCTTACAGAATGAGGCTTTAGGAAAGAATTTTGAGTAAATATTGAATGAAAATCTGATATTATTGAGTGCCCAGGCTAAGAATTTAACAAAAACAGAGAGAGGGGAGAAAAGGGGGGGGGGGGGGGTAAAATTTTCTTTTTGATGTAATATGTATTTCAGTTGTCCTAATTGAAACTGAAACTGAAAGTAAAGTTAAGTTAAGTTTCATTTAATATAGGAATTTATTTTTTCTTCCTCCGGCAGTGAGGTTTGAACACGCGATCATCCGGGTGTAAGACTGTGCATCTTTCCACTGAGCCACAGAAATCATTGGAAAACTTATGAAATTTAAGCATATAAGTCACCCTCTCTGTAAAACTAGAAATTAATTTTGGGAGAACATAATCCAACTTCGTTTTCTTAAGAAGCTATTTTTTTGAAAATTATTATTTATTCAAGCAAATTTGTATGAAAGTTATTCAGAAATGTTCGTTTTTTCGTCTTAATGTCACTATTTCTATACCTTAGCGATACGATATCCAACACCCTCATAACCAGACACTAAAGAAACAAAGATTTGTTATTGCTATTCCGACTTGGCTAACAATTTTTAACACATTTTAGGTGTTCTCATCTCTTTTGCTATAAAAACTGACAAAACAAAACATGAAAACTCCTTGTAATTTGAGTTTTGTTTCAGTGTTGATACTCTATGAATCAGATTTTTTGTATGTGTATGGGTTTTACTTACAGTTTTGATAGTATTCTTGTAAATGATCACGGCACAGTTATCAAAATTGTCATTTTAAAACAAAAAACAGCAACAATTTGTCTTGTGACATTTTGTGAAAATATTCTATTTAAAAATGAAAATAAAACAGTTTTCCCCAAAAAAATTCTTGTCAATATAGGGCAAATTGACATAATGCATTGCATTTTGTTGGTTTCAGACACCAAAAATCAAGTTGGTGGTATACTGATCTTCAATTTGAGCCCACAACCACATATGTACGTCAAAAATTGTCAACGATACAAAACTTCATGCAAACTACTCCGCCACAAATTAAGCTTAACGGTCAGATTGACCGGTAGGAACGTTAAAGGGTTAAGAATCGTTCTTAACCCTTTAACATTCAAGGATTTTTAACCTTTTCTTCCCGAATAAAGGATATCCGTTTTCAATCAATTGCACATTTCGATAAAAAGCTCACTCAAAGGACAAGTTAGACTCATCTGATAGATAATTGACCAAGGTTTCAGGAAAACTTGATTTAAGGAAAATAATTCTTACGTTGGTCACGTGATATCTCTCAAAAGTCACGTGACATGCTGAATTAAAGTGACAAAAATGTACAATTCAAGCGGAAAAGCGGTTTTACAGACATTTAGTGACAAAAATAGAACATAGTTTTAGTGTTAAATTAATGCATGAAGACTTTCGGCAACGTTATCGGTGAAAACTTTAGACAGAAATATGCAAAACGTGTCTGATTGGTAGAAATATTAAGACTCGAAACACCGAAAAATAGTGGATTTTTTGAGAAATTTTGTCATAGTCAAATAAATGGCCCAAGTTTATGTTAAATAGGTACTATTCATAACTGCTTACAGAATGAGGCTTTAGGAAAGAATTTTGAGTAAATATTGAATGAAAATCTGATATTATTGAGTGCCCAGGCTAAGAATTTAACAAAAACAGAGAGAGGGGAGAAAAGGGGGGGGGGGGGGGGGTAAAATTTTCTTTTTGATGTAATATGTATTTCAGTTGTCCTAATTGAAACTGAAACTGAAAGTAAAGTTAAGTTAAGTTTCATTTAATATAGGAATTTATTTTTTCTTCCTCCGGCAGTGAGGTTTGAACACGCGATCATCCGGGTGTAAGACTGTGCATCTTTCCACTGAGCCACAGAAATCATTGGAAAACTTATGAAATTTAAGCATATAAGTCACCCTCTCTGTAAAACTAGAAATTAATTTTGGGAGAACATAATCCAACTTCGTTTTCTTAAGAAGCTATTTTTTTGAAAATTATTATTTATTCAAGCAAATTTGTATGAAAGTTATTCAGAAATGTTCGTTTTTTCGTCTTAATGTCACTATTTCTATACCTTAGCGATACGATATCCAACACCCTCATAACCAGACACTAAAGAAACAAAGATTTGTTATTGCTATTCCGACTTGGCTAACAATTTTTAACACATTTTAGGTGTTCTCATCTCTTTTGCTATAAAAACTGACAAAACAAAACATGAAAACTCCTTGTAATTTGAGTTTTGTTTCAGTGTTGATACTCTATGAATCAGATTTTTTGTATGTGTATGGGTTTTACTTACAGTTTTGATAGTATTCTTGTAAATGATCACGGCACAGTTATCAAAATTGTCATTTTAAAACAAAAAACAGCAACAATTTGTCTTGTGACATTTTGTGAAAATATTCTATTTAAAAATGAAAATAAAACAGTTTTCCCCAAAAAAATTCTTGTCAATATAGGGCAAATTGACATAATGCATTGCATTTTGTTGGTTTCAGACACCAAAAATCAAGTTGGTGGTATACTGATCTTCAATTTGAGCCCACAACCACATATGTACGTCAAAAATTGTCAACGATACAAAACTTCATGCAAACTACTCCGCCACAAATTAAGCTTAACGGTCAGATTGACCGGTAGGAACGTTAAAGGGTTAAGAATCGTTCTTAACCCTTTAACATTCAAGGATTTTTAACCTTTTCTTCCCGAATAAAGGATATCCGTTTTCAATCAATTGCACATTTCGATAAAAAGCTCACTCAAAGGACAAGTTAGACTCATCTGATAGATAATTGACCAAGGTTTCAGGAAAACTTGATTTAAGGAAAATAATTCTTACGTTGGTCACGTGATATCTCTCAAAAGTCACGTGACATGCTGAATTAAAGTGACAAAAATGTACAATTCAAGCGGAAAAGCGGTTTTACAGACATTTAGTGACAAAAATAGAACATAGTTTTAGTGTTAAATTAATGCATGAAGACTTTCGGCAACGTTATCGGTGAAAACTTTAGACAGAAATATGCAAAACGTGTCTGATTGGTAGAAATATTAAGACTCGAAACACCGAAAAATAGTGGATTTTTTGAGAAATTTTGTCATAGTCAAATAAATGGCCCAAGTTTATGTTAAATAGGTACTATTCATAACTGCTTACAGAATGAGGCTTTAGGAAAGAATTTTGAGTAAATATTGAATGAAAATCTGATATTATTGAGTGCCCAGGCTAAGAATTTAACAAAAACAGAGAGAGGGGAGAAAAGGGGGGGGGGGGTAAAATTTTCTTTTTGATGTAATATGTATTTCAGTTGTCCTAATTGAAACTGAAACTGAAAGTAAAGTTAAGTTAAGTTTCATTTAATATAGGAATTTATTTTTTCTTCCTCCGGCAGTGAGGTTTGAACACGCGATCATCCGGGTGTAAGACTGTGCATCTTTCCACTGAGCCACAGAAATCATTGGAAAACTTATGAAATTTAAGCATATAAGTCACCCTCTCTGTAAAACTAGAAATTAATTTTGGGAGAACATAATCCAACTTCGTTTTCTTAAGAAGCTATTTTTTTGAAAATTATTATTTATTCAAGCAAATTTGTATGAAAGTTATTCAGAAATGTTCGTTTTTTCGTCTTAATGTCACTATTTCTATACCTTAGCGATACGATATCCAACACCCTCATAACCAGACACTAAAGAAACAAAGATTTGTTATTGCTATTCCGACTTGGCTAACAATTTTTAACACATTTTAGGTGTTCTCATCTCTTTTGCTATAAAAACTGACAAAACAAAACATGAAAACTCCTTGTAATTTGAGTTTTGTTTCAGTGTTGATACTCTATGAATCAGATTTTTTGTATGTGTATGGGTTTTACTTACAGTTTTGATAGTATTCTTGTAAATGATCACGGCACAGTTATCAAAATTGTCATTTTAAAACAAAAAACAGCAACAATTTGTCTTGTGACATTTTGTGAAAATATTCTATTTAAAAATGAAAATAAAACAGTTTTCCCCAAAAAAATTCTTGTCAATATAGGGCAAATTGACATAATGCATTGCATTTTGTTGGTTTCAGACACCAAAAATCAAGTTGGTGGTATACTGATCTTCAATTTGAGCCCACAACCACATATGTACGTCAAAAATTGTCAACGATACAAAACTTCATGCAAACTACTCCGCCACAAATTAAGCTTAACGGTCAGATTGACCGGTAGGAACGTTAAAGGGTTAAGAATCGTTCTTAACCCTTTAACATTCAAGGATTTTTAACCTTTTCTTCCCGAATAAAGGATATCCGTTTTCAATCAATTGCACATTTCGATAAAAAGCTCACTCAAAGGACAAGTTAGACTCATCTGATAGATAATTGACCAAGGTTTCAGGAAAACTTGATTTAAGGAAAATAATTCTTACGTTGGTCACGTGATATCTCTCAAAAGTCACGTGACATGCTGAATTAAAGTGACAAAAATGTACAATTCAAGCGGAAAAGCGGTTTTACAGACATTTAGTGACAAAAATAGAACATAGTTTTAGTGTTAAATTAATGCATGAAGACTTTCGGCAACGTTATCGGTGAAAACTTTAGACAGAAATATGCAAAACGTGTCTGATTGGTAGAAATATTAAGACTCGAAACACCGAAAAATAGTGGATTTTTTGAGAAATTTTGTCATAGTCAAATAAATGGCCCAAGTTTATGTTAAATAGGTACTATTCATAACTGCTTACAGAATGAGGCTTTAGGAAAGAATTTTGAGTAAATATTGAATGAAAATCTGATATTATTGAGTGCCCAGGCTAAGAATTTAACAAAAACAGAGAGAGGGGAGAAAAGGGGGGGGGGGGGTAAAATTTTCTTTTTGATGTAATATGTATTTCAGTTGTCCTAATTGAAACTGAAACTGAAAGTAAAGTTAAGTTAAGTTTCATTTAATATAGGAATTTATTTTTTCTTCCTCCGGCAGTGAGGTTTGAACACGCGATCATCCGGGTGTAAGACTGTGCATCTTTCCACTGAGCCACAGAAATCATTGGAAAACTTATGAAATTTAAGCATATAAGTCACCCTCTCTGTAAAACTAGAAATTAATTTTGGGAGAACATAATCCAACTTCGTTTTCTTAAGAAGCTATTTTTTTGAAAATTATTATTTATTCAAGCAAATTTGTATGAAAGTTATTCAGAAATGTTCGTTTTTTCGTCTTAATGTCACTATTTCTATACCTTAGCGATACGATATCCAACACCCTCATAACCAGACACTAAAGAAACAAAGATTTGTTATTGCTATTCCGACTTGGCTAACAATTTTTAACACATTTTAGGTGTTCTCATCTCTTTTGCTATAAAAACTGACAAAACAAAACATGAAAACTCCTTGTAATTTGAGTTTTGTTTCAGTGTTGATACTCTATGAATCAGATTTTTTGTATGTGTATGGGTTTTACTTACAGTTTTGATAGTATTCTTGTAAATGATCACGGCACAGTTATCAAAATTGTCATTTTAAAACAAAAAACAGCAACAATTTGTCTTGTGACATTTTGTGAAAATATTCTATTTAAAAATGAAAATAAAACAGTTTTCCCCAAAAAAATTCTTGTCAATATAGGGCAAATTGACATAATGCATTGCATTTTGTTGGTTTCAGACACCAAAAATCAAGTTGGTGGTATACTGATCTTCAATTTGAGCCCACAACCACATATGTACGTCAAAAATTGTCAACGATACAAAACTTCATGCAAACTACTCCGCCACAAATTAAGCTTAACGGTCAGATTGACCGGTAGGAACGTTAAAGGGTTAAGAATCGTTCTTAACCCTTTAACATTCAAGGATTTTTAACCTTTTCTTCCCGAATAAAGGATATCCGTTTTCAATCAATTGCACATTTCGATAAAAAGCTCACTCAAAGGACAAGTTAGACTCATCTGATAGATAATTGACCAAGGTTTCAGGAAAACTTGATTTAAGGAAAATAATTCTTACGTTGGTCACGTGATATCTCTCAAAAGTCACGTGACATGCTGAATTAAAGTGACAAAAATGTACAATTCAAGCGGAAAAGCGGTTTTACAGACATTTAGTGACAAAAATAGAACATAGTTTTAGTGTTAAATTAATGCATGAAGACTTTCGGCAACGTTATCGGTGAAAACTTTAGACAGAAATATGCAAAACGTGTCTGATTGGTAGAAATATTAAGACTCGAAACACCGAAAAATAGTGGATTTTTTGAGAAATTTTGTCATAGTCAAATAAATGGCCCAAGTTTATGTTAAATAGGTACTATTCATAACTGCTTACAGAATGAGGCTTTAGGAAAGAATTTTGAGTAAATATTGAATGAAAATCTGATATTATTGAGTGCCCAGGCTAAGAATTTAACAAAAACAGAGAGAGGGGAGAAAAGGGGGGGGGGGGGGTAAAATTTTCTTTTTGATGTAATATGTATTTCAGTTGTCCTAATTGAAACTGAAACTGAAAGTAAAGTTAAGTTAAGTTTCATTTAATATAGGAATTTATTTTTTCTTCCTCCGGCAGTGAGGTTTGAACACGCGATCATCCGGGTGTAAGACTGTGCATCTTTCCACTGAGCCACAGAAATCATTGGAAAACTTATGAAATTTAAGCATATAAGTCACCCTCTCTGTAAAACTAGAAATTAATTTTGGGAGAACATAATCCAACTTCGTTTTCTTAAGAAGCTATTTTTTTGAAAATTATTATTTATTCAAGCAAATTTGTATGAAAGTTATTCAGAAATGTTCGTTTTTTCGTCTTAATGTCACTATTTCTATACCTTAGCGATACGATATCCAACACCCTCATAACCAGACACTAAAGAAACAAAGATTTGTTATTGCTATTCCGACTTGGCTAACAATTTTTAACACATTTTAGGTGTTCTCATCTCTTTTGCTATAAAAACTGACAAAACAAAACATGAAAACTCCTTGTAATTTGAGTTTTGTTTCAGTGTTGATACTCTATGAATCAGATTTTTTGTATGTGTATGGGTTTTACTTACAGTTTTGATAGTATTCTTGTAAATGATCACGGCACAGTTATCAAAATTGTCATTTTAAAACAAAAAACAGCAACAATTTGTCTTGTGACATTTTGTGAAAATATTCTATTTAAAAATGAAAATAAAACAGTTTTCCCCAAAAAAATTCTTGTCAATATAGGGCAAATTGACATAATGCATTGCATTTTGTTGGTTTCAGACACCAA